>NC_061119.1:85607486-85907486 GCF_002878395.1 Capsicum annuum | reverse complement strand
GTTCTCATACAAATTGATAAACATTGACAGTTTCTCAAAGTTGAGAATATCATAGTCTACAGCTTTTTGATTAGTCTATATATCTGTAATTATTACATCCTTCTAGTAACAATTTTGGAAATCTTTGTACATCCATGTTATATTTTGTTAAACTGGTTGTTGTGGATAAAGTTGTCGTGGTTGTGTGAAGTGAAGTTAGCCATATGGAAGCCTCATTGTTTGCCGATTAGTCGACTATTGTAAGTGTTTGGTTATTGTTTTTAGTATTGAAGCTCCTCGATTGCAAAGTTTTTGGGTGTACACTATGTTAAACTGGTTGGATATCAAAGGTATGTTCGATATCCCTTTAGTGCTATAATATTTTTGGTTTCGAAGAAGATCATCTATAGTCCCTTATGTGGTTATTTCTCTATGAGTTCTTACATTCTCTTACTCCATGTATAAACTAGACACAAGACGACGATGAAACTACCACATATAAAGACCTCAAAATAAACTGTCTTTCAATTGCATCGATCTTGGAATAAAAAGCTTATAAGGTGACAAAACCTTTGTCCAGTTCTTTTTATTGATGTCTTTATATTCATAGAATGACTGACTTTATGCTCGCTGCTCTTATAGAAATTTATATACATTTTCAGTTTTTGGAAGCTGAGAATATCATGGACTACAGTTTTGTGATTGGTCTATATATCTGTAATTATTGCATCCTTCTGGTAATAATTCTGGCAATCTTTGTACATCCATGTCACATTGCATTAAACTAGTTATCATGGATAAAGTTGTCGTGGTTGTGTGAAGTAAAGATAGCCGTGTGGAAGCCTTATTATTTGCCAATTAGCTGGATATTGTAAGTGTTTGGTTCAGAGTTCAGCCTCTTACTATCATTAACGCCTGCAGTCAGTTATTATTACCTTCTTTAGTTGTTACCTCAGATATATGAACTTTTCCAAGCTTTTATACAACAAAGCTAATGCAATCATGGAATTATTTTTGTAGGAAAGGATAAATCAATTATTTTGTGGAGCATTCATGATCATGTGTCTACTTTGGCAGTAGACCAGGGAGATGCAAGGTCTCCAAAATTTGGAGCAAGTAACCCAAAACCTTCTGCAGAAGGCCCTACTGTTCAAGCTTGAGGTATTTTCCAAGGACATAATGATATTGTAGAAGATGTTCAGTTTTTCCCTTCTAGGTAGCTATCATATCTCCTCCCACATTATATAAGATATTGAGTTTAGTCCTCTAGTGTTTTTGTTAGGAGTTTTCATACTTAATTTGGCTTGGGTTAAAAAACCTTCGTGTAACGTGAGCTTGACTGAAGATGAGCTAATATCCATATGAGTTTTCATGTCACATGTCAAGCTTTTTTTTTTTTTGAATTATGTCTTTGAAATTTCAACCTTAAGCCATTTTATTCCTCTTTTCCTCCAATGGGCCATTCTATGATTTTGTGCTCTCTGAAGGTTGACCGACCGGTCATTGAATGTTATCTTATTTCAAGGATTTTCTGATTAATTTTATTCCAATTATCAGCTCATTGTTAACTGCATACTATTGACAGGTAATGTTTTATTTTATAACTGGTAGCCAGTTGGTCATACTTATGAGGCAATTTTTAGAAAATTTCTATTTCTTTTTAAATTTTCCCCTTAATGGTATGTTTAGATAATTGGTGGCGGGTGGTGGAATATGTTTTTTGTATATTATTGCTTGGATAACAACTTTTAGCTACCTGGGTAATCCATATTATTTGTTACAAAACAATCCCTTATTTTTCATGCCTAGGCGGGTTTAGTGTTGTATTGCTTCTGGATAGGTAAAATGGGACCAGTATAATGGACACCTCCATCCCCATAATCGTTCAAAAAGTAACAATATATGCCACAACTGAATTGACATAAAATCAAATCAAGGTTTGATGAAGAACATCATGCCATGGTTTAAAGTTGAATTATTAAAAGAATCTGGAGTTTCCAAAATATTTAGGAGTTATATGGCATATTTTGTTTCTAGAAGAGTGTCACATGAATTTTGTTGAAGGAACTATAGTCTTTTCCTTAATGGTGATTTGTAGTTGACCTAGGGAAACTTTTGGAACACATCAGAGTTCAGCCTTGGAATTTTTTACTCATTCTTTTGGTGAAAAAATTAAGATAATACACACATTTATTAAAGAAACAGTCCCAATAAGGATTGACTATTACACATATTACGACAATGAAAGCGGAGGAATATCAAGAACCTCCTGAGGATGCAAAATTATTCGTTAAAAATTTACCTTATGATGTAGAGAGTGAAGGGTTGGCTCAATTTTACCAACAGGCTAGTGTTGTTGAGATTGCTGAGGTAATAATGACTCAACTTTTGAGATTATTTTTAAAAAGATTGAAAATTAGATCTTTATTATTTGTGGAACTAAATTTTATTTTTTTTGTAGGCTATTTACAATAGAGAGACTAATAGGAGTCGTGGATTTGGGTTTGTGACGATAAGAAGTATCGAAAAAGCTGAGAAAGTTGTAGTGTTGTACAACCGTTATCGAAGTCATATTTGTCCTTTTTATTTTATGGAACAATGATGAGATTATTCCATTGCTATTGTTTTGATTGTACTGTAACTTAATTTATTAAAAGTAGATAAAGAATAGCTATGTTGAATCTGTGGGCTTTGTTGTACGATCCGTTCTATTAGTATCTGCCTTCTATTATTGTTAGTTTGTTGTTTCTGTACTTCTATTACTTCCTTTACTGGGACTGCCTTGGACCGTCTGCTTGAGTTGAGGGTATGTCGGAAACAACCTCTCTACATCCAAGCTAGAAGATGTAAGGCCTGCGTACACTCTACCCTCCACATACTGCACTTTGTAGGAATACACTGGGATGTTATTGTTAGTAACTTAGTGTTGTGGCTGAAAATAAGAACCCTTTCCCAATTTTTTCTGACAAGTAGTGCTACTAGGAATCTTTGAAGGTTAATTTTGCATTTGTAAATTCAATGGAGGTTCAAGAGTCCTTTTGATGCTAAATTGTATTTATTCTCTAATATCGTGTATAATGTAAGTAAGTGCTTTTTCAGTTTCTTAAATTGTTTATAATATTGCACTTAAATATCCAGGGTAAATGTTAAGGAAACAAGTACCTTCATTAACAGTAGATTCAAGGTTCATGGGATGAGGTTTTTCCAGTGTCTCAACAGCAGGTATATCAGTGATCTCTCAAACTGATGAAGTTTGATTTGAAGCCCAGTTGGTTCAGTTCCTCCTATCAATATCCTATACTTAAACACCTTAGGGTTTGGTGTCCACTTGATTGTTGATAACTCCCCAGGAAGACATTGATCAATGTGAGCGTTCAAGGTCGTATTTGATGAGGATGTGAAAGTCAAGTGCATATTCCCCATTCTTTGGCTACTCTCGGGCAAACAAACAGAAGATCTTTGAGATTTCAAAAGTCGTTTCTTTTCATAAATAAATCAGTCTAAGGCAATACATCATTGTCACTTTGCTTGCCAGTCGAGCATTATTATTTGTGGAACTGAATTTTATTTTTTGTAGGTTATTTACAATAGGGAGACTGATAGGAGTCGTGGATTCAGGTTTATGATGATGAGAACTGTCGAAGAAGCTGAGAAAGTTGTAGTGTTGTACAACCGTTATGTGAAGTTAGCAGTGTGAAAGATCCTATGCGTAGAGCTGTGGAATGTTTTCACCAAGAAAAGTTATCCCCAAGCTCAAGTAATTTTGTATTGAGAAGTGCATAAAAGTTTTCTTGAATTGAGTTTTATGGTTAGTATGTCCTTGAAGATGCCATTATTGTTGTTCTTTTTTTTCTTCTTGGTTGATTATCATTATCCCTTACCCCCCTCCCCAAAAAAGTGACAAATTGATCCGAATAATGAAGGGAGTCCCAATTTTATCGACTTACAAAGTACCACTTCGCCTTCAGGAGCTCAGTGTTCTTTCTCTAAACGTGAGGAATATCCTATTCATAGAGCTTTGGAATGTTTTCACTAAGAAAGGCTATCCCTAATCTCAGGTAATTATGCATTTTATCTGTGAAGTGTAATAAGTTTTCTTGATTTGACTTCTATGGTTAGTATGTCTTTGGATATGTCAGTATAGTTATTCTTTCTTGGCCTCTTTGTTGATTATCATCATCCCTGACCTTCCCCCCAATAAAGTGACAAATTAATCTGAATAATGAAGGGAGTCCTAATTTTATCAACTTGTAAAGTGACACTTTAGCTTCAGGAGCTCAGTGTTCTTCCTCTAAAAGTGAGGAAGATCCTATTCGTAGAGCTTTGGAATGTTTTCACCAAAAACAGCTATGCATAAGCTCAGTTAATTATATATTTTATTTGAGAAGTGTAGCATGTCTTGAAGATGTCATTATAGTTGGTCTTTCTTGTCCTCTTGATTGATTATCATCATCCCTAACCCTACCTAAACCCCAACCTTTTCAAAAAAGTAACAAAATTGATCGTCGTTTCCTTTTCAAGGAGTGCGGAGGAAGTTTGCTGGTCATTTCCTTTGTTTTATTATAGTCCTATCTTTTTGGTTTAGTTGTGTGTTTCTTGAATACAATTCATATTGAGGGGGTTGTCTCTGTTCAGAAAAAGCAGTATGACCATATTGCAAATTCGAGTTATGGGCATGTTATCCTATGGTCTATTCTAAGTGGTTATGAATTGCTTCTATATTGCTATCTGAATGTATAATGTTCTCGGCAGTGTGCTTTTTCTCTTGGATTTATTTTTATTTTGCATCTATAACTCTAAAATATTTAAGTTACCACATTACAAACTAGTTGTTTGCTTGAAGAAGTAGGCAGACGTTGTTTTCATATTTTGTACTGAAGAGTTGATATACATGTTGTATCAGTCACATTCTGGACATAAGTTTAAATAGAAGACCTATTATGTGAGAGAATTACTAAGGTGCTCTTATAACTACAAAGCGATGGGGATTGAATAGTTAAAGTAACAACCTTGGAAACCAGGTTCAAATTCAATAAAGGCGACACTTGGTGAATTCTTCCTATAGGCCTAAGTCTTGGTAGATAGAGTTCCCGGTATGAAAGCTCTAATATTAATAGCATTTCAAAATAGAAAAAGATATTTATGAACCAGATGAAAATTAAGAATTTGTTGGAGATTGATTAGAGTGCTGATATACAACTAATCTATAGCTTCTTATACATTGATTTGCCATTTCAACACTTCAACAAGATAGATGATCAAAAATTTTCTTTTGATAATTTTAGGAATATATTGTTACTGTGAGGAGCAAAATTATAGAGATAGTGAACTATTTTAGATGGTACTATATTTCAAGTTGTGCAACATGTGTTTGGAAGGAGATAGTTAATAGCTAACCTATGAAATGATCATCATAATTGCACCATCTACACATATTGAGTAAAATACTGTAACTTTACTGAAATGACCATTATAATATTTGTCTCTTTTTGTGATTTACAGAATATCTTTAACTTTTTTGACAAAAATGGAAAAGAAAACCATATCAAGGTCCTTGTTGGAATGTCTATGTTCAAAGATGCTTATGAAAATGACATTGAATTTAAAGGTAGGCTTTGTTGAGGCATCTCCACTTGAAAAATCTTATCATCCTCAAGTACTTAAGTTCACTGACAATTTATTAATGATAAGGAAACTTAGTAAATCATGGTATACTTTATATCAGTTAGAAAGTGTTTAGTGGGTGTGTTAGAATTGTGATCTAACATCATATTGCACAAATGAATTAAAACAAACATTGTAACTTGGTGAGGGCCTAATGAGAAACCAACAATCCAAAGAACTACATTCTATCAGTGGCTTGCTTGTTTGAAGGAATTCTACATCATCTCAAAAATGTTTCTACTAAAATCAAGAACCCAAGTTTTTGGTTTCTTGACTCTCTTCTTCTTCACCTTAACCCTCCCCATCTTCATCGTCACTACTAAGATTCTTGCTTCTCGTCATTATTTCGACTCATTTCTTCTTCCGTTCATTCTTACAGAACTAGCAGTACGGTTTTAGAACCCATAAACTTTCCAAGAAAATCTTGGATTTATGTTGCTATTGAAGAGGACACTTATTCGTTTTATGATATTTTTTATAGTGAATGGATAGAGGACACTAATCTTCAACCTCTTTATAAATTGGGTTCTTGTTCATTTGTTGATAATGCTTTTAATTATTTCAAGAATGGACGTCATGATACAGATTATCTCAGGTTTAGATGGAAACCACATAGTTGTAACATCCCAAGGTTTGATGGGTTGAAAATGCTAAAGATGCTAAGGGGGGAAGACTGGTTTTTGGGAGAGATTCATTGAATAGGAACATATGGGAATTTGTGGTTTGTTCCTTGAGAAACTCACTTAATGACAAGAACAGGGTGAATGACGTTTCTAGACGCTGTGAGTTCAGAAGTCAAGGATTTTATTCCTTCAAATTTAAGGATTTCAAATGCTCAATTTACTTAATAAAATGGCCATTCTTAGTTCAAGAATAAAAGTTCTAGGATAAAGCTGGAGCACGCCGCAAAAATCTACGGTTGGATACAATCCATGGCTCTTTTATTAAGTACCATGATACTGATTGGTGGACTCACTAGAAAACTCACAAAGTGAATAACTACTTTCAAGAAGGGAATCATGTGTACGACAAATTGGAAGTGGAAGATACATATACTAAGGCATTGAAGACATGGGCACATCGAGTTGATACTACTATCAACAGCAGCAGAATTAGGATGTTTTTTAGGGGATACTCAGCTTCTCATTTTAAAGGTGGTCAATGGAACTCAGGAGGAAACTATGATGAAGAGACAAAAATGATAAAAATGAAGCTCAATTGGGTCCATATCCGTGGATGGTGAGAGTTCTTGAATCAGTAATATAAAAATGAAAGCACTATTTGTTTATCTCAACATTACGAAGATGACAGACTATAGAAAAGAAGGGCACGTTTCAATATTCAGAGAAGCAAAATCATAGAGGAGGCCTGGGATGGTCCAAGACTGCAGCCATTGGTGCCTCCCTACTGTACCAGATTTTTGGAATCAGCTACTTTATGCAACTTTGCTTGAATTACAATAAAAGTTTTCCCATCCCAAATAAGCCATCACTCTCTCAAGCCTTCCCCTAAGGTCTTGTAATGTGTAAATATGATCAAATGCACATTTAAAAAAAATATCATCTTGCACTCTTACTTATCCAAAAACTTCTTTAAAAAGCCGAAAAATATATTTGCCTACAAATTTGAGCATAATGTGTTGTAATTCCCAAAATTGTTTCAAAATTTGTGATATGGTTGAGCTTAAAGAGTTTCAGAAGGAGCACTAGGAGCATTGTGAGCTCATCGTCTTCATACTAGAGATACTATTGACGTGCTGTTTTGTGATGGTAACAAGGGAAGTTTGTAATGCATCTTTAAGGTTTTCTGGACAAACAATGGTTGTGGATTGAACATGGGATCATTTTATTGACGGCGACTATATATGTCTTTTCTATTTTTATTATTTTTCTGTATACTACTTATATATTACATAGAAGCATAAAGCGTTAGGATGACCACAACATAAATAAATCTAAAGAAAATATAAAATTGATTGAAGAAAATAATTAAACTTTTATCACCGCACGAAGCGCGGTCAATTTTTCTAGTTAAATATATTCAATTTATTACTACTATATATTTATTTATATTTCTAGAATTCTTCCTTTTTTGCCTTCAGTTTCTTTTCGTTTTCTTCTTTGTAAGTTTAATTTTTATCATGCTCATTAACATTATTTATTTTTATTACTTACAGTCCCTTTAGTTTCTATATTTGATTTTCTTTCGTTTCCTCTTTCTAAGATGCATTATTTTCATATTTATTTATCTTCCTCCTGCTCTTCATGCTACTCCGCCAAGTTTTGTCGTGCTTTATATTTAAGTTTGATTTTTTTACTAATTAACATGAAGTAGCCTTATACATGAATTACGTGGCTAAGGTCGATGTAAGATATAGAAGCAAAAGTAAATGCAGTGTTACGATATTAGGAAAAGAGGTTGGTCACTAAGACTTAAGAGAGTTAAAATAACATTGCATTTACACTTTAAATAATAGAACATGCACAAAAAGAAAAAATAAAAAAAAAACACAGTGAATATAAAATGATAACACTCATTCTTGGCATATTGCAACTTTTGAGTTTCATTTTGAAAGATGTAAAAGGTTAAAAATGTAAAAAGACACATGTTATAATTGTAACTGTTTCATTGATTCCAAATTGTAATTTTAAAATCACTTTCAATACGATTTCATAAGTGATTAGAAAGACAGAGAAAAAAAAAAAGATTATGATGTTTTTTGGCAAAAAAAAAAAAAAAAAAACATCGCAACACATTTTTTGACTACTTCTATACTATGTTTCAAATATAGAGTTTGAACAAAACAACAAAGATTAAAAAATTATATAAGAAAGAAAAATAAATAAAATAATGAAAATTATCAAAGTTTACTTAGCAAAATCAATTGCCTCTAATAAGTGAAAAACTCGTAGGGGAAGGATAAAATTCTACCTATTAAAGAACACATAAATAAATTAGTAAAATATATTTCATAAATAAATAATAGGGAGGAAAAAATATGTTGATTATTAGTTATGATTTTTATAACAATAATATAACAACAGTTTTTTCCTTTTAAAGAGAGAATAAATATTATGCTTGACTAAATAGATGTTCCAAGCAACATTAGTAAGAGAAAAAAAATATAAAAAACAATAAATATGATCCTTAATATTTTAAAATGAATATTCCTCATATTTTAAGAATCATAACTTACAAGGAACACATACGAAAGAAACAAAATAAAGAACTTTAAGTGTTTTAATAATTAGGGTATTAAACTAAATTAAATTAAATCGAAGATGTTGGGAAAAAGAAAAAAGAGAAGGAAAATAACTTCTTGAGTGTGAAATCTATAACTTTCAATGTGTTGATTTGGAATATGATTTCAAGAACCAAAAGATGTTAATAATGTTTTGGACATTGCAAAAAGCCTTCAAGCTACACTATGATGAATGCAACTTGCAATGTTTTCTTAAAAATACATCTATTTTCTTGATGCTGAAAACGACAATATAAGCATATGTATAAAGAAGTGCAAGTGCTTTCACCATTTTTCTTAAGGTTTGGAGAAAATGAAAATGAGTATCCAATAAATTTATATTAGATTGTTATTTATAGATTGGTTAGATTATAAAAATTAGATAGAAGGGAGGTAAGGAGACATAATATTTAAATAGGGAATGTAAATAGTTGGAGGGTTTTTTGTAACTCATGAGATATAATTAGATGTGATAAATATAATGTGACAGAATTTTATTGCAATTATTTAAATTTATTAAATAATTAAAAAAATGAGGAAAAAAATAAAAAATGAGAAAAATAAAAATGAGAATGAAGGCCATATAGAGGTGTCACATCAACATGTTTATAACTCTCCTTTATATGTTTATATGATTAATAAAGTTAAATTTAGTGATTTGTGAGTTTCTTTAAATACATAATATTTTTTTTCTTTTATTATATAATTAATAGAGTTAAATATAGCGACTTTTGAGTTTTCTTTAAACACATAAGTATTCAAAATGAGGAGAAAACTCAATTAATGTCTAAAAAATCACAAAAAGATAAATAATATTGAAGGTCTCTAAGACATGCCACATAGGATGAGAAAAGCTCTTAGAGGCTCCTATGGTGAAATTTCTTGGGGAAATTATACCTATGGTCATTTGATAGTAGCTTGTACATAAGAAGGGTTAAACCTGTGTAATGAGTTAAAATTAACTAGACAGATTAAGCTTGATAAGCTTAGAGAAAAATCTCATATAGGAGATTTTTGTACCCAATTCGGTATTCCTAAACCAGCTTCCACTTCTAGGAAGAAAGGACATAGATATTCAAAGGGTGAGCAGCTTTATTGAAAAAAAAGATCTAGATATAGGTCCAAAGAAGATCGTGAAACTGATCTCCAGTATAGATATGAAAATAATTTAATCGGACATAGTCTGGACCAGAGAGGGAGAGAGAGTAATAAAGAACTTAACAACAAAAGAAATAAATACCACTTGAAGAGGTAGATATACCTCAAAATATGGATTCATAAATGGGCTCCAGAACTAGGATTCACTAAAGAACAAATCTCTTGCTTATATAGGATATTTTATAATAATTTTGGGACAAACTGATGCGCAAAGATCCTAAAACAAAATATTATATGGAGTGGATACTATCAGAAGATCGATTTAGGAATATTCTATAGCCCCTCGAAATGACATTGTCGAGGATAAAACACTATCATATATTGCTAGGCGAATCACTATCCATGACAGAGATAGGATTGAAATGATTGAGAGATATTTGAAAGAAGTTTGAAGAAAACTGATAAAATCAGTTGATAATCATGATAAGTCAAATACTTCCATGAAAAGTATAACCAACGATGATATCGCCAACGAAGAAGTCCAGGATTCTTAGCCTGTCTCCTCGGATAAACCACTATCCGATGAAGCCATAGCAAGAACTGAAGAATTTCTTAGAAAATTAAAGGGAAAAGATAAAGTGTGATACGCATAGTATACGGGACCCGGATGTAGAACCCTTGGTACTATTCCTACCCAGTAAATTCACTATACATAGGACCTGATGTGGGACCCATAATACTATTTGTAGATTCTTTTTCTTCCTATATATATAGATACCTTCATTTGTTAGGGAAGACAGAAATTTTCATTTTCTCTTTTTCATTTCTCTCTCTAGCTCAAAGTGCTCTCTCTTCTCTCTTGTAAAATATTCTCAAGTGTGGAATAAAGCTTGCCGTTAATTACTATTTTGGCCTTGCATCCGGTCATTTAAGGTATTTATTTCTTTTGTTGTTAAGTTCTTTATTACTCTCTCTCCCTTTCTGGCTGAGACTATGTTCGGCTAAATTATTTTCATATCTATGCTAGAGATCTAACTTCTAGTATATAATAATCATGAAAGATCCAAACTCAATCAAAATATAAAGAAATTTTACTATAGTTTCTTGGTTTGGTTTCGAGATGGTGGTACAGTCAAAGTTAGTACTACTTTTTTTTTGCTTTTTCTTAGTGACTATGTCTAGCAAGCCGTGACTTTTAAGCCCATTAAAAGAACCAAAACGGACGTCCCTCTTCACGGTTAGAACCGCTAGACACATGGGCTCAACACAAGTATGTATTAAATTCTGATAGGCCCTTTGTTTGAATAAAAGGATTCAATCTTCCATACAGTCAATAAGCTATACGAAATTCTTATATATTTCGGTTGTTTTTTTTTGTTTATATTAATTTATAGGTTTGGATGGCTGCACGGATTACCGCCAGCTCTTATATATATATACACATACTGATCAAAGCAATTTTTAGAAAAATATAATTTTTAAATTTATGAAAATGACTTAACTACTTTCGACGTGGGACTATTGAAGTCGGAAATTTTTTTATAACTATCTCCACTTCCACCCTTCAATGACCGAACTCATATGCTTCATTCATTTAGCGTTCTATTTTTGTTGGGCACACTCCTCAATAAATTTCTTTCTCATATAAAATTTAAAGTACTTTTACTACGCTATCCCTAATTAAATTTAGATTGGGCAAACTCTTAATTCTTTTTTAATTAATGATTTTGATAATTTGAATAAGGATATAAGAGGAATATTTTAATTAAATTATTCTTGAAAGATTAAAAAACAGTTAAAAAGAATATAAATATAAACTAAATAGAGCACTTTAAAAAAATAAAGTACTATTTTCTCAAATTAGTAAGGTTCTTCAAATTTTTTTTTCTTACTTATCAGATATAATTTTAAAAAAAAAAAAAAAAACTTACTTATTTGTTGACCAAAAAAAAAAGGGAATACATTTTCTTCCTTATCAAACACGCCCTACATAGATAGTACTATCTCCGTTTTGATTTGTTGCTTGGTTTTGACTTTAGTATAAAAAGGAAAGGAAGAATTTTCAATTTTGGTATCAATTAGAAAATGTAACACACTGTAATTTAACATTGAAGAGACATGTGAAAAATTAAAATTAAAATATTATTATAAAAAAATAATTAATTTTTTTTTTTGAGAAAATAAGAAAAACAAATTCAGTGCTAGTAGCTTGTTTCCTCAACTAATATTATATTTATATGATTCACTTTTTTTAATTAATATCAAGAAAAAATCATATATATATATATATATAGTAATAATTTAATTTTAAAATATTTATTTTATTTTTAATAAAATAATTTATACCAACACAAACCCTAACTACACTTTCACTGAAAGTGGACAGTATGGATAATGAAATAGAAAAGTTAAAGACTAATGAAGTTAAACTGAAGTCTGATGCTATAACTCAAATAACTCAGCAGTGTGCAGAGGTATATCGATCAGAAGATAATAAAATTCTAGAGATAAAAAGAGACGTTGGGACACTCCATAAAACCCATAACGTTTATCAATGTAGGTAAATAATTATATCTACATAAGCTGACTTCTGTTCTTGTATGAATAATATCTATTATAATATATTTCTACTATTATTATGTCTCCATAAAACCCATAATGTTTTACATCTTTTTTGAAAAAAAAATCTTTTTCATAACTTGGAGTAGAGCGACTATTAAATGAATTCAGGTTGAATAAAATATTTTATCACACTATAAAACAATTTTTCTTTTTCTTTTCTTTTCCTTTTTGTCATACTTGACCTTCAAGAGGTTTTTGCCTTATTTGGGTTGAGGCTATAAGTCACACCCTATCTCATTAATTTTCTTTTTCCTACCATCACTACCGCTTTTCCTCTTGTAGCGGTCCTTCCATTTTTCTCCCCTGCGTTTTTCATCTGTCGGTATGATTTTTCTTTCTTCTTCTTCTTTATCTTTTCCAATATATTTTTTCTGTATCACTCCATTTCTATTGTCAATGGGTATCATTTTTATTTTTTTTGTTTTTTAAATGCTTGAGATGGATTATAGGTCTTTAATTTCCATGAAAGGGGTTTTAGTATTCTTGATTTATTAATAGGAAAATGTTAGAATTGTAATTTGATCATTTCATTTCAACATTAGAAAAAAAAAAACCATTTCTTTTGGAAGTTTCTGAAAAATTGAAATTTGAGTGTATGCCATCTTTTCTAGTCTCTCTTTTATGGGAATAAATTTTGGTCCTTCACACTTAATAGTATTTTTTGGGGCGGGATGTCTCGCACCGTATTGGGGCGGGATGGATGAAGTGGAAACTCGCGTCGGGGGTGCTGTGTGATAAGAAGGTGCCGCCCAAGCTTAAAGGCAAATTCTATAGGGTGGTAGTCCGTCCGGCCTTGCTGTATGGAGTGGAGTGTTGGCCAGTTAAGAACTCCCACATCCAAAAAATGAAGGTGGCAGAAATGCGGATGTTGCGCTGGATGTGTGGACTGACTCGAGGGGATAGAGTTTGGAATGAGACTATCCGGGAGAAGGTTGGTGTGACTTCAGTGGAGTGTAAGATGCGGGAAGCACGATTGAGATGGTTCGGACACGTGAAGAGGAGGGGCATGGATGCCCCGGTCCGTAGGTGTGAGAGGCTAGCGTTGGATGGTTTTAGGCGGGGTAGGGGTAGGCCGAAGAAGTACTGGGGTAAGGTGATTAGGCGGGACATGGAACAGTTACAGCTCACCGAGGACATGACCCTAGATAGGAAGGTCTGGAAGATGCGAATTACGGCAGAAGAGTAGGGCCAGATTGGGTCGCTAGTGTAGGGAATTACTTGGTGGGGATTTTTTTATTTTTTATTTTTTATTCCCGTTATGATTCCGTATTCAGTATTCCATGCTTATTACGAATCTGTGTGCTTTCCTCTGCTTTCCTCTGTTTTATATTCCTTATGGATGCCGTATTTATGTTATGTCATCTGCTTCTGTGCTTTACTATATGTTTGTGTGATATCTTGTGCCTTGAGTCGGGGGTCTTTCGGAAACAGCCTTTCTACTTCATCAGAGGTAGAGGTATGGACTGCGTACATCTTACCCCCCCCAGACCCCACTAAGTGGGAATACACTGGGTTTGTTGTTGTTGTTGTTTTGATTCTTTCCACTAACCCGCCGCTGGCTAATTGGGATACTCTCTCCATATATCCATCTCAGTTTTGTTTATCTTACTTTCATCTTTAGTCTCTTATAAAAAAAATGCCTGTTTCTTTTTTTTGGCAACTTTTTAATGTTATTTTTTTCAACCTGACATGTATAAACCCACAAGATTGAAAGATGTTTTGATACATTTTACTTATTGTTAGTTTAGAACAACAAGATTCAAAAGTCTTATTTACTTTTTAAAAGTCCGTTACAAGTCAAAATCAAACAAACGAATTGCAACAGGGGAGTCTTAGTCATGGATTATTATGGAATCTTGGTGCTGTTATTTCGGTTTTACATTCTAAAATGATATCACTTGGAGGCTATATTGCTCGTACTACACTCATGTTGGATCCTTTGAAAGTGCATTACTCTTTGAGAATCCGACACACACCCATCAACATTTTTGAAGAGTCTGAGCAACATAGCTTGAGAAAACTTATCGGTGTTCATGTCATTTTTGAAAGCAAACTTTAGATTCTGTTACTGATTTAAGATATTAATCACGGTTGTCTAAGGAATCTTGTATTATTATTTCGGTTTACATTCGAAAAATGGTGTTCAAGATGTTGCTGTTTTACTGTTCCAGTTTCTTGATTATCACTTGCGGCCTATGTTGTTCGTACTCTCCAAAAATTTTGCTGCACCGTTGTAGGATCCTCCAAAAGTGCATTACTTCTTGAGGATCCGAGACGCACCCATCAATAATTTTGAAGAGTGTGTCTTCGAGCAACATAGGTTGGGAGAACTTAGGTGTTTGTCATTTTTGAAACCAAACTTTAGATTCTGTTATGGATTTATGACCGAGTTACCTGTAAAAATATTGTGGTATTATAAAGATTTAACAAGTATATATCAGTTCCCATTCAGTTGACCTCTACTAGCTTGGGATTGAAACTTAGTTAGTTGTTAAATTGTGATAAGCATCATTGTAGAAGCTTCAACTGATTTCTATCATCTTCTGTTGTTTATTGTGTTTCGGTAATCACACTATTTTGTTGTTGTACTTTTCCGTTATTAGTTGTTATGTTTTCTTCACTGTCATTTTTCCTTTTCATACCTACTTTGATTTGTTGTACTCAAGCCGAGGGTCCTCCGGAAACAGCCTCTCTACCTTCATGAGGTAGGGGTAAGGTCTGCATACCCTCCCAAAACTCCATTTGTGGGATTTCATAGGGTATGTTGTTGTTGTTGTTGTAGTATTGTAGTAGAAGCTTCAGTTATGGTGTTAAAGTGTATACCCTTCTATATTTAGGGAACACAGAAACGAAAACAGCATTGGTACTTGGGGGTGAGATTTGAGGGATTGGAATTGGAGACTGTTTTTATGTTATCTGGCGTTATATTTCCAGATACTTTTCATTAATACGTGGGGCTAAATGATATTGAGAGAATGACTTTATTCAGATGAGTTTTCTAGATTCATGGATCCAAATGGATGTTGGAGTTTTTTAACCAAATTAATAATCCAGGTTAATCTATTCAAATTTTGGGAAGCAATCATAAGTTTCTTTTCTTTTTTTATTGACTCGAAGTACTGAATTTTTCACTGAATGATTTCAAGAAAGGAGAGAGTCAAATTAAAAGAAATGAAACTTTGTAGCTCCTTTAGATAGTAAGATTCACTTAACTTCATACCTCTAAGCACTCTCAGATAGTTACTTCGCTTTCATTTTAGACTGAAAAGGGATTGTTTTAGTGCTTGAATAAAGAGATGTTTAAATGGGACATGGTTTTGTATCCAATCCATGCTGCTTGCTTTCATAGTCGTACTCCTATTTGAAGCTTAAACAGAAAGGCGAAGGAGAAAACAATGAGATGCTTTCCTTAACGTCTATTAAGTTTGCACCCCAAATTAATTACTGATTAATTCATGAAGATCACGCTATTATCATTCATCAAAAGTTTGTTAGTCCCGTTTGTGCATTTCATGTGCTCATACACAGGTGTTTCATTTCTATGGTGCATTTTGTGATTGTGAGGTGCCTTATTGATTATTTGTGAATTTCATCTTTAACAGATTTCATGGCTATCACCCGTGTTGGGTCTGCTGAAGATATTTCTGTTAAGAAGAGAAACTCAGCTCCTTATCCAACAACATCTGAAAATGAAGCTTCCTGTTTTGATTGCAACATTTGCCTTGACTCAGCACATGATCCTGTAGTCACTCTCTGCGGTCACCTCTACTGCTGGCCTTGCATATACAAGTGGCTCCAAGTTGAGAGCTCTGAACCTGGACCAGTAGAAGAATCTAAATGTCCTGTCTGTAAAGCTCACATTTCAAACTCCTCGCTGGTGCCTCTCTATGGTCGTGGAATATCATCACTGGAGTCTGAACCCAAGAAGGCTCAGGCAGATGTCGACATACCTCATAGGCCTCGAGAGATTGGGACAATCACACCGCGTAATACACTCTATCCAATTTCTCATGCACATCAGCGACTACGTCAAACTTCTCTCCACCCTCCACAACCCACATTTCAACATCAACGGCAATACTTCCCCCAAGCCGCCTTTGGTAGCTATGCAACTACTATGGCTCCATCTAGCTCTTATCTCATCCGAGGACGCGGTGGTCCTAGAATGAGGAGGGAAGAAATGCAAGTGGACCAAGTTCTTAACAGATTTTTCATCTTTCTGTTCTGTTACTTCATCCTGTGCCTACTCCTGTTTTGAAGTTCATATAATGTTTATCTTCATCATACATTTGTAGAGACATGTAGAAAAATATAGGCTAGTAAGAGATTCAACAGAAATAGCTTTGCACCATACAAATGTTGCTTCATTTTCTTCTCTTTATGCCTCTTTTGGCAAAAAAACAATGTAGTTTCGTTAGAAAGTGGCAACACAGATGATACATGTTCTATGTCCTAGTGAATATTTTTTTAGCCCATATTGATATCATCAGGTGATCCTTAGAGTTGTCATGCATAGAATGACAGTGTGTAAATCACTAATTAGGCTTATTTTGTGTTTTGTCTGTTCTTTTCCCCTGACATGATAATCCAATATTGCAAGTTCGTTGGCATCATTGTTCAAATTTTATTGTTCATGTGGCTTAGAAAAGCGAATTGATTGACGATTTGAGTGCGAGCCCGTAAATAGACTACTATGGCTAGTCCAGGTGTACTTGGAGCTAGATGAAAATGCTTGTGTCATGAATCCACTTTCTTTTGCGTTCAAAGAAAGAGAAGACTAGGCAGACAAATTTGTGGTCATTAGGCTCATGACTTGAAGATTGCGTGTGCGAATCTTGTTTCTGAATGGAACATTAAAGGCTTATTCGAATTCTTCTACAAAATGAGCAGTGTTTATTTGGTTTACCAACTCATTTCAGCCTTGACATCCACAATTTAATGAAAACTGATGATATATTAGACATATTTGGAAGTTGATATATAGAAGACTCTGAACAGGTCAATAACTTCCATGATAGTAGACTTGAAAGGGCATTGTCAAAGAGCCATATCAGGCGAATTTAGGAGGCAACTTACGTATTTTCTTATTTGAAGGCTTAAGTAATCGAGGACGCTTAAAGTTGTCTTGAAAATTCATTTAGACATCTCAACTATGACTAATACATTACTACCTATTGAACATCTTGGCTATTTAGAAAATTGTTCCTATTAATTTTTTATTTTTTATTTTTGGATAATCAACAAAAACTGAAAGTATGCATAATACCTTAGCGGCAACATAGCAAAATACCTAACTAAAAGATGATACATGGCATTGAAGGCCCTAAATAATTATTAAAAAATAATTAGAAGTAAAAAAAGAAGAGAAAATTCACTAAGTAGCAAACTTAAGCTTATAATTAGTCATTTTATAGTAACAATTTCATAATTATCCAAAATAGTAACTTGTACATGTATTTGATGCGTAATTCACTAAGTAGCAAACTTAAACTTATAATTAGGCATTTTATAGCAACAATTTCATAATTATCTAAAATAGTAACTTGTACATGTATTTGATGCGCAAGACAGTATTAAATACATATACAAATATAGTTACTATCTTATTTTTAGGTAATAACTTGAGTTTAAAAAAGGCAAAAGAATTTCTGCTTCCTTAAATTACGTTCACTCAATTAATTAAAGATTAGTTAAAATTTATATTTCGAAATATAAGAAGCCTTTTTAATGAGTTTCAAAACCTAAAATAGGTTTGAATGATTAAAAAAATATTTTTTTATTTTTTCTCTTCTTTTCTTCTTTTTCAATTTTTTTCTTCGCATTTTCATTTTTCATTATTTATAGTTTCTTTTTCTCTTTGCATTTTTCTTTTGTATTTTTTTTCTTTTTTAGTTTTCTCCTTCGTGTTTTACATTTTCGTTTTTTCTTTATATTTTTTGTATTTTTTTTATTGTTTCAATTTTTTTTCTTTTTTTTTTAATTTTCCTTTTTTATTTTTTAATAATTTTTTTATTTCTTTTTTGTTGTTGTATTTTATATTTATATATTTTTTATATTTTAAATTTATTCATATCAAATTATATATTTTAAATAAATTTATTATTTGTATTTGAATAGTTTATCTATGAATATGTACAATTTATCATTTGTGTACAGACAAGTATATGTATTAATTGTATTTGCTTGAGTCTAACATATACAAATATGCAATGTGCCGAAGAAAGAGGAACACCTTATTACCTTCTGTAGTTTAGTGACCAAGACCCAGATAGACTTTTGCTCTTTAGGAAAGGTGATAGAACGCTTTGTACTGTAAAGTCATACCTAATCAGAATCTTTCGACCTAACATAAGTTGTTGGTGATGGACTTGGTAATGAAAATGGGTAGGAAAAAGAGGGATATGGAGGATCGACCTAGAATTAAGTAAGGTAGCATGACTTTGGCCAATGCCTAAGAAATAGTGGAGAAACTGATGACTATGGAGGCTTGAGAGAGTAGAGGGGATGTGTATAGTATATGGGAAACGAAGGCAGTTGCATTAGGGAGCCACTAAAGAGGTGTTGGGTGTTTCGAGAGACCGATCTGGCAAACATGAGGGGACTGGCAGTGGAATGAAGAAGTTAAAAGGAAGGTGAAGACTAAGAAGGTACCCTATGCTAAGTTGGTTGAAATTAAGGATGACAAGGAGAAGCAAATGAATAGGGAAGAGTATAAGTTCGCGAGGAGAGAGGCTAAGTTAGCGGTTACGGCGGCTAAGACAACAACTTTTGAGATCTTGTATGTAGCTTTAAAGGAGAAAGATGGTGATAAGAAATTGTATAGGCTTGCCAAGGCCAAATAGCGGAGGGTGCGTGACCTTGATCAAGCGAAGTGCATCAAGGGGGAGGATGAAAAAGTGTTAGTTGGGGATGCCTTCATTAGGAAGCGATGGCAGTCCTATTTCCACAAAATTTTAAATGACGAAGAGGATAAAGATTTCATGCTAGGGGACTCAAAGAACTCAGAGAGGTGTCACGATTATAGTTATTATAGGCGTATCAGGGTTGATGAGGTCAACAGAGCTATTGGCAGGATACATAGAGGTAGGGAGACTAGGGCAAATGAGATTCCAGTGGATTTTTAGAAGAGCACTAACGGGGTAGGTTTAGAGTGGCTAATGAGGTTGTTTAACATCATTTTTAGGGCAAAGAAGATACCCATAGCCTAAAGATGAAGTACAATGATTCCATTATATAAGAACAAGGAGGCATTCAGAGTTGCAACAACTATAGGGTATCAAGTTATTGAGCTATACTATGAGGGTTTAGGAAATGATGGTAGGGTAGAGGTTAAGGAGGATCGTGACTATTTCAGAGAATCAATTAGATTTTATGTCAGTTCATTCGACTACTGAGGCCATTCACCTCGTGAGGAGATTAGTGGATTAATTTAGGGAGAGAAAGATGGACTTGCACATGGTGTTCATTAATCTTGAGAAGGCTTATGACATAGTCTCTAGGGAGATTCTATGGAGGTTCTTGAAGGCTAGAGAGGTATCTATGGAATAGACAAGGTCAATTCAGGACATATATGATATAGTGAAGACTCGTATGAGGACGATGGAAGAGAATTCAAAGCCTTTTCCTAGTT
Source organism: Capsicum annuum (assembly GCF_002878395.1). Lineage (NCBI taxonomy): Eukaryota > Viridiplantae > Streptophyta > Magnoliopsida > Solanales > Solanaceae > Capsicum > Capsicum annuum. The sequence continues at coordinate 85,887,252 of NC_061119.1, read as the reverse complement.
TGATAGGGTTGCACCAGGGACCGACTCTTAGCTCATTTTTATTTGCCTTGCTGATCGATATTTTAACGCGACGTATTCAAGGGGATATGCCTTGGTGTATGTTGTTTGATAATGATGATATTCTAATTGACGAGACTTGGGGATAATTTAATAAGAAGTTGGAGGCTTAGAGACGAACCCTTGAGTCAAAAGGTTTTCATTTGAATAGGATTGAGACAAAGTACTTGGAATATAAGTTTAGTGATTTATCACATGAGGCTGACGTGGTAGTTAAGATGGATTCCCAGGTCATTCAAAAGAGGGAGAGTTTCAAGTATCTTAGGTGTATGATTCAAGAGAATAGTGAGATTGACAAGGATGTCACGCACCGTATTAGTGTAGGGTGGTTGAAGTAGAGGATCACTTTGGGGGTCTTGTCTGATAAGAAGATGCCTTCTAAGCTTAAATGTAAGTTCTATAGAGTGGAAGTCTGATCGTCTATATTGTATGAAGTGAAGTGTTGGCCAGTTAATAACTCCCACATTCAAAAGCTGAAGGTGGCAGAGATGAAGATATTGCGATGGATGTGTGGACTTACCAGGAAAGATAAGGTTACAAATAAGATTATTCAATAGAAAGTAGAAGTAGCTTCGGTGGAGTACAAGATACGAGAAGTCATATTGTGATAGTTCGGGCATGTGATAAGGAGGTGCATGGATGCTCTAGTTTAGAGGTGTGAGAGGCTGACTATGGATAGTTTTAGGTGGGGTAAAGGTAGGCCAAAAAAAGTACTGGAGAGAGGTGATTAGGTATGATATGGAGCAGATACAACTTACATAGGACATGACACTTAATAGGAAGGTATGGAGGACACGAATTAGGATGGAGGATTAGTGGGTAGGAGTTCAGCTGTTGTAGTAGTGAAGAGTGCTTTGTTTGTATATGTCTCTGGAATTTCTCGTTCATGATGTTTCTGTAAAGGTTATGATTTTTGATAGATAGTTTATAGTAGTACATTGTGAGTGTCTGATGTAAAACAGAATAAAAGATATAGATATTCAAGAGACAATTAAGAAATTGAGGGGAGATAGGGAAGATATAAAGAAATAATTCCACAATTGATGTAAATTAGAGATGAACAAATGTAGATTTGTAAAGAAAGAAATAATGCCATAATTGAAGTAAATTAGAGATGAACAAATTTAGATTTGTAAAGAAAGAAATAATCCCATAATTAAAGTAAATTAGAGATGAACAAATGTAGATTTATGATTCTCTAATTTGAACCAATAATTTTATGATTAATTCAAGGAAGGAGAGAATTGAACTCATACATAAATAATCATGCCAAAAGATATTCAAGAGAGATCCAATGTAGAGATAAGGGATTCAACCCATAAACCTCACCAAGAGAGTTAACCTAAAAATATTGTCTAACCTAAAATATGCTCATCATATTCTATTTGTGCTTCTAGGGTAAGCTAAGATATGAAAAGACATAAATGTCCTTGATTAAATGTGCATCATACTATGACAAAAAAGGACCCTAAAATATCATGTTAATCTTCTATTATGTTGATTCTTGGCTTCCATACTCTCTTGAAACTCTCCAAGCTTTTGATGTCAAGTTGAAATCCATCTATCCGATTGGCACTTTCCAAACTTGCATAATTCTCCCCTTGTTGAAAAGAATTTGACCTCGAATTCAAATCTTGCAAATCATAGAGAGGAGTTAGTACCCAATCCAAAAAAAATAATCTTTCAAGTAAATTATATACCACTTCTAAAAATACACACTTTTGTAATAAAGCCAAGAATCATGAAGTTTCCTAAAGGTGTGAGAGGCTGGCTATGGATGATTTTAGGTGGGGTAGAGGTAGGCCAAGAAAATTATTAGAGGGAGGTGATTAGGCATAATTTGGAGCAGATACAAGTTATAGAGGACATGACACTTAATAGAAAGGTATGGAAGACTCGCATTAGGATGGAGGATTAGTGGGTAGGAGTTCAGCCGTTGTAGTAGCGAAGAGTGCTTTGTTTGTATATGTGCTTAAAATTTGTTGTTCATGGTGTTTCTGTGAAGTTTATAATTTTTGATAGATAGTTTATAGTAGTACATTATGGGTGTCTGATGTAAAACGAAATACAAGATACAGGTATTCAAGAGACAATCAAGAAATTGAGGGGAGATTTGGAAGATAGAAAGAAATAATACCACAATTGAAGTAAATTAAAGATGAACAAATGTAGATTTGTAATGAAAGAAATAATCCCACAATTGAAGTAAATTAGAGATGAACGAATGTAGATTTGTGATTCTCCAATTTGAAAAAATAATTACATGATTAATTCAAGGAAGGAGAGAATTGAACTCATACATTAATAATCATACCAAAAGATATTCAAGAGCGATCCAATGTAGACAAAGGGATTCAACTCATAAACCTCACCAAGAGAGTTAACCTGAAAATATTGTCTAACCTAAAATATGCTCATCATATTCTATTTGTATTTCTAGGGTAAGCTAAGATATGAAAAGACATAAATGCCCTTGATTAAATGTGCATCATACTACGACCAAAAAATGGATCCTAAAATATCATGTTAATATTCTCTTGTGTTGATTCTTGTCTTCCATACTCTCTTGAAACACTCCAAGCTTTTGATTTCAAGTTGAAATCCATCCATGCAATTAGCACTTTCCAAACTTGCATCATTCACCCCTTGTTGAAAAGAATTTGACCTCGAATTCAAACCTTGCAAATCATAGAGGGGAGTTAGTACCCAAGCCAAAAAAATAATCTTTCAAGTAAGTTACATACCACTTCCAAAAATACACACTTTGGTGATTGAGCCAAGAATCATGGAGTTCCCTAAAAATCAACTTTTCAAACATAGTATCAAGAACTTTACTCAATAAAACGTCACAATCATAAAAAAGGTTAAAGAAACTAATAATTTTACACATTAGAACTTTCAAGTTAAAACTAGTTTCTTCAACAACTTGAACCAAATAGTTCCTTAATTCACAATTTAATTGTACTCTTCTAATCACATGATTAAGAGAACTAATAATATCATCCACAAACTTTAAATACACGTATGTATTTTTGGAAGCAAACACAAACATCAATTTCAAAACTTTCTTGTATTTCTCACTTAGTAACTCACAACATAAATCAAATAGCAACATTAAGGAATTCTCACTAATCACAATAAAGTTTCTACTTTGAAGGTCAAAGGCATAGAAATTTACCTTCATGGCTTTAGAAAGTCCAAAAATAAGCACTAGCCATTCGAATAAATCATTCTTCAATTTAGAAGACAAAGATACCGCAAATCTTTTTATAGCCCAAGAAGATACTCCCAAATATCTTACCTCGTTGTAGATCCTCTCTTGATGGTGTTTCACAAATAGATTAACAAGGTTATCAAACTCATCAAAAAATGAATTATCACATTTATGCCGATATATATTTGACAATGCTTCAAATAGATCATATTTACATTTCCTTCTAGAATCATTTAAAAATTCTCCCCAAATTATATCCTCAAAGGAAAGATTAGAGTAAGTAAATAAATTGACACAAAATCTAGCATCTATCAATTTACTACTCCAATCACTTGTGTCTCTCTCATTCTTTAAAAGTTTTTCTTCAATTTTGGAGGAATTTTCAATACAAGAAATACTTTCAACAAACAATTTGGGAGTTAGCTTGCTAACATCCAAACAATTAATACCCTCAGACAATTCACAAGAATCATTTTCACAAGTCATGCACTCTTTAAATTTTGGATCCTCACTTTCATCAAGTGCATATGAGTCAATAACGAATGAATCATTCAATTGAAAATCACCAAAAATAGGATTGACAAAAATTTTAAAAATTTGACATTCTTTATGCTAAAAAAGACTATGATCACTCTTCTCATACTCCATTTCAAGAGTACTACCACCAAGAATATTCATGTCCTTACAAGATAATTTTTACAATAAAATTCACTTGCAAAGAGATAATCATCATCAATCACATTTTTAGTGTTCTGAATAGCTAAAAAAGAAGTACATTCATCTTCATTACGAGAATTTCAGGAAATACCATGTGTTTTCAAATTTGACATAACACTTGCTTGAAATATTTTAAGATCACAATCAATAACAATTTTAGCTCCACAATCATATTTGTAATACTCCGCAAAATCCTAAGCATAACTCAGCCCTTACAGCTTGATAAGGGGTCCCATACTTAGAAATTTCAGCTAAGTGTTTACACTTAGAATTATTTTTAGCCTCGTAAGTTGGTGATCCTATTTCCCGACCCTAAAGACCTTAAAGTATTGATTTTTAGGTCGATTCATGATCAGGTATGTTAGTAGGTGTTCTCGGTTAAGTTTTGGATTTTTCAAACATGATTTGAATCATATTTGGAAATCCAAACCAGTGGATCAACGCTGATCTTGATGCGCCGCATCGCCTGTTGCATTGATAAATGTTTTTTCCCGGCTCCCAATGTCAATTTTCAGTGAGCCAATGAGGACTCAACCCAGCTCTTCGGCCATTGCGTCGACCCCATCGATGCGGCGCGTTGGGTTGCGCGTCACTAGACCCATTTTCAGTCATTAAAACTCCGTATCTATGAGGGTATTTAGGTCATTTTCCCACCCCTCTTCATCCCCCAAAACACAAAATTAATCACTCATAAGGTAAAAACATTCATTATTTCTCTCAAATTACTCAAAAACAAAACCCTAGAAGATCTAATTTCAATTCAAGCTTCAAGAAATTCACCATCAACCTTCATTAATTCAAGTACCAAGGTATGTGAAGTGTTCATCCAAGGGTTTCCTTCCACCCTTGGAGTTCAAGAAACTCTTTTAAATTACAAGTAATGTTTTCATAAATATCATGTTAGATTCGAATGTAATCTTGATTATAATGTTAAATGGGTTTTTAATTCCATGATTTATCACAAATTCCATGAAAACTAGTTAATTGTGGGTTGAATTATGTGAACTTCATGTTGAACTCTTGATTACAAGTTAAATGTAGTATCGATGATATTATTACATGTTTATTGATATGTGAAATACCCATGCTCCCCAAGTGTTTGTCAAAATGCTTATGTGAATTGACTAGTGTAAGCATGACATGTTATTATGCGATTTCATTCATGCAAAAGCTCATGTATATTAAGTGTTTGACAAAAATGTCTAACTAAATGCATTATTAGTAAGCAAGTAATATTATGCTACTAAATTCGTGCAGTATATTACTTTTCATATTATCGAGTCCTGGGGGTATTCAATACCCAAAAATCTAGTTGTTTACCTAGAGCTACAGTAGTTACAGAACAGTCTCAATAGTGTCACAAATAGTAATACTCAGTAATTAGTCCCAGTCTCGGTTCAATAGTCAGTTGAGAACTCAGTTCAGTTTAGTTAAACAGTACGATTAGTAACAGTTCAATCAAGCCTAGTACAGTTTAGAAATTAGTTCGATGTCTATTCAGTTGGGAGTAGGAATTAACACCGAGCAAACCCAGGGATGGGGGCATTCCTGCCAGCATAGGGTTTGACCCTTAGTAGCAATGCTTGAGTTACAGAACTATGTAGCCAGTATAGGTTGAGATATCTTTCTGCTAGACTAGGGTTGATACATCTCATATAAGTTTTCTTGCCAGCGAGGGTTGACAAAAGTGCTTCCTACCAAAGAGAGTTAACTCACAGCTTGTCTTTACCCGTGGCACGATATTGATGCCCTTCTAATTGGGGTTACAGGTTAGATCCCAATCCATTTGGAGAGGTGTATGTCGATTAGATAACTACCTCCTATAGTTTCATTTTAGTCACAGCATAATCAGTTCAGTTCTATAAATTCAGGACTGTCAAACATAGTCGCCCAGCTCAGTATAGAACTTAATTTTGTTCTACAAAATTAGGATAGTCAGAAATAGTCGCTCAGTTATCAGTACTACAGTATTAGTAAACTTAGATATCAATTAATCAGTATTCAAAACTCAGTATCCAATGTTAATATGATCTCAATTACAGTTTATGTATTTATGCATGTACTCTCATTCAGTTACGTTCATATTACTCAGCTAGTTGTTGTCCATGCATATGATCCCATGTATATCAACCTACCTCACTTAGCATACCAGTACATTTAAAGTACTGATGTATACTTTCCTTTTGCGCTATGTTAGCTTTATCATAGGTTCAGACGTACGAGCTCCTGACCGCACTTAGTACCCCAGATTATCAGCAACAAATTTAGTGGTGAGTCCTCATAGTTTGAGGATGATGTTATCTTTCAGTATTTTAGTTGTTCAGCATTCAGTAGATGAAGTTAGTTGGGGACTTGTCCTATCAACTCCATATTCAGACAGTTAGAGGCTTTTAGACTGGAGTATTTTAGACAGATATTCAATTTTTAGTATTCATTTATCAGTATTCAATATTTGTTTTCAGTTATGAACCTTATGGCGACTTCAGCCTAATTTTTGCATTTATTTCAGTATTATTATTATTACCGTATGATTACTCAATGCTCACAGCAGATATCAATCATGGGTTAGATTGTGGTCCTTCGAGGTCGTAAGCACCATATAGCGTCTGGGGTACAGACTCAGGGTGTTACAAACTTGGTATCAGAGCCTAAGGTTCAACAGAGTCCTAGGAAGTCTAAAAATTTCTTCTAGTAGAGTCTTGTACATGGGTGTGTAGTGTGCCACACTTATGGATAAGGGTTTATGAGACATTTTAGGAAAAGTTTCCCTTCTTTCAGTATTCAAACCGTGCGGGTGAGCATGAGCTCAAGTCACACTCTCAGTTTAATCCTTTTCTTTCTTCCGATTATAGAACATACCTCCCAAAAAGAATGAAAGAAGAATAGGAAATCAGCCAGCCCCTCAGCCTGTTTAGGAAGATCCTTTGAACGAGCATGTCTCCCATACAGAATTCAGGGATGCATTTACTACTCTAGCCAATTTAGTAGCAGCCCAAAATGAACGCCCAACTATCATTCCAGCCAACCCAGTGGTCAATACTGCTGCAGCCAGGATTCAAGACTTTACCCAAATGAACCCTCTATCTTTTACCAGGTCTAAGTCAGATGAGAACCCATAGGAGTTCCTTGATCAGGTGCAGAAGGTTACATATATTATGGGGGTGAATGCAAGTGAGAGTGCTGAGTTGGCTGCATATCAGTTATAGGATGTGGCTCACTCATGGTTCAAGCAGTGGAAGGCAGAGAGGGCCACAGATACAGGGCCCATAGAATGGGAGGAGTTTCTTACTACTTTTCTTAATAGGTTCTTCCCACTGGAGTTAAGGGAAGCTAAGGTTTTGGAGTTTATTAATCTGAAGCAGGGCAACATGAAAGTGCAAGAGTATTTTCTTAAGTTTACTCAGTTAGCCAGATGTCATCGAAGATGAGTAAGTTTGTGTCGGGTGTGTCTAACAGTGTGGTTAAGGAGTGTAGAACCGTAATGCTGACTAAGGAGATGGACATATCCTGGCTCATGGTCCATACGGAGTAAATAGAAGAGTTTAAGAATAAAGAGAATGAGAGAAATAACAAGAGATTGAGGATAGCTAGCTTCAAATTTACTCAGCCTAAGTCAGAGGGTGGTAATCGTTCTCAGTTCTACCCAAAATCTTCAGTTCCAGCTCCGTCCTTATCCAATGCTCTAGTGCTGAAATTCAGAGATGGCAATAAAGATAGAGTATCAGGCCCTAAAACCCAGGGTAATGTTAGTAATGCCTGAACAAATTTTTTTTGCCAGAAATATGGAAAAAACTATTAGGGTATCTGTAGAGTTGGCAGCGATGTGTGTTTCAGATGTGGCAAGCCAAGCCATAGGATCAAAAAGTGTGTTTAGGTGGGTTCTCAGAGTTAGCATAATCATCCCCCAGATCAGTCCGATCACCTGAACCAGCAGGGTGCCGCTTTCAGTACCACCAGTGGGCAACGCCCAAATAGACTCTATACACTTCAGTCCCGACAGGATCAGGAAAGTTCTCCTGATGTGGTCACTGGCACGTTACAAGTTTATCATTTACATGTTTATGCTTTTCTAGATATAAGAGCTTCTTTTTCCTTTGTAACTCCTTATATAGCCATTAACTTCAGAGTCAGTCCCAAAATTCTAGAAGAGCCTTTCTCAGTTTCTAGCCCAGTGGGTAAATCTATCATAGCTCGGCGAGTATACAGGAACTGTCCGATAATGGTATATCAGAGAGTTACTTCAACGGACTTAGTAGAGCTAGAGATGGCAAATTTTGAGGTCATTCTTAGCATGGATTTGCTTCATTCATGCTATGCTTCAGTTGACTGCAGAAACAAAATTGTTCAATTTTATTTTCCAAATAAACCTATCCTAAAGTAGAGGGGTAGTACTTCAGTACTTAGGGGTTAGCTTGTTTCGTACCTTAGGGTAAGGAAAATGATATCTAAGAGATGTGTCTATCATCTTGTTCTAGTTTAGAGACCCCAAATCTTGAATCAGTATCAGTAGCATATGAATTCCTAGATGTGTTTCCCAAAGATCCTACTGGAGTTCCTCCCGAGAGGGAAATTGACTTTGGAATAGACCTTCTTCTAGATACTCAGCCCATATCTATCCCTTCATACAGAATGGCTCCAGCAAAACTGAGAGAATTAAACGAACAGTTAAAGGATCTCCTAGATAAGAGATTCATCAGACCCAGTGTATCCCCGTGGGGTGCACCATTCCTATTCGTGCGTAAGAAAGATAGTTATCTTAGAATATGTATATACTACCGTCAGCTAAATAAAGTCATGGTTAAGAATATGTATCCACTTCCCTGAATCGATGATTTGTTTGACCAACTTCAGGGTGCCAACTACTTTTCTAAGATAGACCTCAGGCCAGGCTGTCATCAACTCAGAGTCAGAGAATGTGACATTCTGAAGAGAACTTTCAGAACTCGGTATGGTCACTTCAAATTCATAGTCATGTCATTTGGTCTTACCAATGCCCCAGCAGCTTTCATGGACTTGATGAACCATGTTTTCAAGCAGTACTTGGACATGTTTGTTATAGTATTCATTAATGACATTCTTCTCTACTCCCACAATGAGTATGACCATGCATATCATCTCAGAATAGTATTACAGACCCTCAGAGCCCATCAGTTATTTATCAAATTCAGTAACTATGAATTTTGACTAAGGTCAGTAACTTTTCATGGTCCTATCGTTTCTGATGAGGGCATTAGATTTGATCCTCAAAAGATCAAAGTAGTAAGAAACTGGCCCAGACCCATCTCTCTATCAGATAGAAAGAGTTTCTTAGGCTTGGCTAGCTATTACCAACGGTATATTGAGTGATTTTTGTCTATTGCATCCCCTATATCCAAACTGACTCAGAATAAAGTCAAATTCTAGTGGTCAGATTCTTGTGAAAAGAGTTTTCAGGAGTTGAAGACTCGACTCACTACAGCTTCAGTTTTGACTCTACCAGATAGATCAGATGGGTTCGTGGTATTTTGTGATGCTTCTAGAGTGGGTTTGGGTTATTTTTTAAAGCATAGAGGTAAGGATATAGCCTATGCCTCTAGGCAACATAAACCCCATAAAAAAAATTACCCCACTCATGATCTTGAACTAGAAGTTGTAGTGTTTTCCTTAAAATTTTGGAGGCACTACTTGTATCGGGTGCATGTTGATGTGTTCACAGACCATAAGATCCTATAGTATGTGTTTTCTCAGAATAACCTGAATCTTTATCAGAGGAGGAGGTTAGAGTTTTTTAAAGACTATGACATGAGTGTTCTATATTATCCGGGCAAGGATAATATAGTGGCAGATACCCTCAGTAGGATGTCTATGGGTAGTGTTGCTCACGTGGAGGATGGTAAGAAGAAGTTAGGTCAGGAAGTCCATCAACTTGCTCGATAGGTTTCCGCTTAGTCAATTTATCAGAAAGTAGTGTGTGGGTTTAGAACAGTTCAAAATCATCTCTGGTTTCCAAAGTGAAGGAGAAGTAGGACAGAGATCCCAGTTTAGCTAAGTTAAAAAAGGTATTCAGAGATCATAAAGTAGAGGTTTTCTCCCAAGGAGGAGATGGTGTGTTGCATTGCCAAGGTCAACTATGTATGCCACGAGTGCGGGGAAAACGCATCACAAAATCCATATTCACTTGGAAGTGGGAGGAGGTGAATATGGATTTTGTGATGCGTTTTCCCCGCACTCGTGGTTAGCATGATTTGGTTTGGGTCATTGTGGATAGGATGACCAAATCAGCTCATTTTTTACTAGTCTATACTTCTTATTCAGCCGAGGATTATGCCAAGCTCTATGTTAGAAAGTTGGTCAAATTACATGGATTCCCATTATCCATCATCTCAGATAGAGATATGCACTTTACCTCTTATTTTTGGAAAGCCTTCCAAAAAGGTCTAGGTACCCAAGTTCACCTCAGTATAGCCTTCCACCCTCAGACAGCTGGTCAAGCTGAAAGGACCATTCAGAATTTAGAAGATATGTTAAGGGCGTGTGCCATTGACTTTAAAGGTAGTTGGGATGACCACTTGCCTTTGATTGAGTTTGCATGTAATAACAATTACCATTCCAGCATTTAGATGGCTCCGTTTGAGGTGCTTTATGGGAGGAGATGTAGATCTCTTATTGGTTGGTTTGAAGTGGGTAAGGCCGTAGTGGTAGGGCCTGACTTGGTATTTAATACCTTAGAAAAAGTTCAGTTGATCAGGGAAAGGCTTAAGACACCTCAGAGCCATAAAAATCATACACAGATGTGCAAAGAAAGGATCTCAAGTTTGAGATTGGGGATTTTGTGTATTTGAAAATTTCTTATATGAAAGAAGTGAAGAGCTTTGGAAAGAAGGGGAAGCTTAGTCCCAGATATATCGGTACTTACCAAATTCTCAGTCGTTTCAAAAAGGTAGCTTACGAGCTTGAGTTTTCTTCAGATTTAGCTTCAGTCCACCCAATGTTTCATGTCTCCTTTCTAAAAAAATTCATAGGTGACCCAGCAACCGTAGTCCTTATAGAGGTCATAGATGTTCAGAACAACCTCTCTTATGAAGAGATCCAAGTCAAAATCCTTGATCGTCAGATTCACAGATTGAGGAACAAAAAAGTCCCTATAGTCAAAGTTCTTTGGTGGAATCAGTCTGTTGAGGGAGCTACTTGGGAAGCAGAAGCAGATATGCGGACCAAGTATCCTCACCTCTTCTCCGCAAACTCAAATTTAGCTCAAGGTAACCATTTTCCTTGAATTTACTCAGTTCTATATTCAGATTTCCTGTATGAGTTAGATATCAGTTTAGTTGCATAGCATTCACATATCACATATACCCTCACAAAATAGCTCAGTCATATATCATGTCTTCAGAATTTAGTTATGTTTCAGTCATGTATGTTCAGTATAAAAATTCTGTGTATCAGTAGTTTCAGTCATAAAATCATTCTTCAGTTATGCATGCTCAGTAAGCAAGTTTAGTCCATCAGTATCTCAGCTTAGTCAATCTCATTCTAGGACGAATGTTCCCAAGGGAGATTAGAGCTTGATGAGGGAACCCATACTTAGAAATTTCAGGTAAGTGTTTACACTTAGAATTATTTTTAGCTTCGTAAGTTGGTAATCCTATTTCCCGACCCTGAAGACCTTAAAGTATCGCTTTTTAGGTTGATTCATGATCAAGTATGTCAGTAGGTGTTCTCGGAAAAGTTTTGGATTTTTTGAACATCGTTTGAATCACATTTGGAAGTCCATACCAGTGGATCAATGTGATCTCGATGCGTCACATATCCTATCACATTGATAAATGTTTCCTAGCTCCCAGTGTCAATTTCTAGTGAGCCTACACGGACTCGATGTAGCACTTCGGCCATTGCATCGACCCCATCGATGCGGTGCGTCGGGCTGTGCATCACTAGATCCATTTTCAGCAATTAAAATTCTGCGTCCATGAGGGTATTTGGGCCATTTTCCCATCCCTATTCATCCCCCAAAAACATGAAATTAATTACTCCTAGGGAAAAAGCATTCATTATTTCTCTCAAATTACTCAAGAACAAAACCCTAGGAGGTCTAGTTTCAATTCAAGCTTCAAGAAATTCACCATCAACCTTCATTAATTCAAGTACCAAGGTATGTGAAGTGTTCATCCAAGGGTTTCCTTCCACCCTTGGAGTTCAAGAAACTCTTTTGAATTACAAGTTAAATGATTTCATAGATTTCATGTTGGATTTGAATGTAATCTTGATTATGATTTTAAATGGATTTTCAATTCCATGATTTATCACAAATTCCATGAAAACTTGTTAATTGTGGATTGAATTATGTGAACTTCATGTTGAACTCTTGAATTACAAGTTGAATGTAGTGTCTATGAGAGTATTACATGTTTATTGGTATCTGAAATACCCATGCACTCCAAGTGTTTGTCAAAATGCTTATGTGAATTGACTAGTGCAAGCATGACGTTATTATGTGATTTCATTAATGCACAAGCTTATGTATATCAAGTGTTTGACAAAAATGTCTAAATGAATGCATTATTAGTAAGCAAGTACTATTATTCTACTAAAGTCATGCAGTATGTTACCTTTCATATTATCGAGTCATGGGGTATTCAATACCCAAAAATCTAGTTGTTTACCTAGAGTTATAGTAGTTACAGAACAGTCTCAGTAGTGTCACAAATAGTAATACTCAGTAATCAGTCCCAGTCTCAGTTCAATAGTCAGTTCATAACTCAGTGAACTCATTCGATTCAGTTAGATAGTACGATTAGTAACAGTTCAGTCAAGCCTAGTACAGTTTAAAAATCAGTTTAGTGTCTACTAAGTTGGGGGTAGGAATCAGCACTGAGTGAACACAGAGATGGAGGCATTCCTGCCAGCATAGGGTTTGACCCTTAGTAGCAATCCCTAATTTACAGAACTAGATAGTGAGTATAGGTTGAGATATCTTCCATCCAGACTAAGGTTGATACATCTTACATGAGTTTTCCTGCCATCGAGGGTTGACAAAAATGCTTCCTGTTAGAGAAGGTTAACTCACAACATGTCTTTACCCGTGGCACGATATTGGCACCCTTCCAACTGGGGTTATAGGTTGGACCCCAATCCATTTGGAAAGGGGCATATCGGTTAGATAACTACCTCCCACAATTTTATTTTCAATTATAGCATATAACTCAGTTCAGTTCTATAGATTCAGGACTGTCAGAAACAGTCACCAAGCTCATATTCCATTTTACAGAATCAAGATTGTCAGAAACAGTCACTCAGTTATCAGCACTATAGTATCAGTAAACTCAGATATCAATTAATCAGTGTTCATAACTCAGTATCCTGTGTTAACATGATCTCAGTTACAGTTTATGTATTCATGCATGTACTCTCATTTAGTTACGTCCATGTTACTCAGCTAGTTGTTGTCCATGCATATGAACCTATGCATATCAGCGTACCTCACTTAGCATACCGGTATATTCAAAGTACTGACGCATACTTTTTTTTGCACTATGATGTCTTATATCATAGGTTCAGATGCACGGGCTCCTGACCGCACTTAGCAGCCCAAATTACCAGTAGCATATTTAGTGGCGAGTCCTCATAGTTTGAGGATAATGTTATCTTTCAGTATTTCAGTAGTTCAGCATTTAGTAGACAGAGTTGGTTGGGGACTTGTCCCATTAACTCCATATTCAGACAGTTAGAGGCTTTCAGACTAGAGTATTTTAGACAGATATTCAATTTTCAGTATTCATTTAACAGTCAGTATTTGTTTTCAGTTATAAACCTTATGGCGACTTCAGCCTAATTTTCATATTTATTTTAGTATTATTATTATCGTGTGATTACTCAGTGCTCACAACAGCTATCAGTCATGGGTTAGCTTGTGGTCCTTCAGGGTCGTAAGCATCGTGTAGCATCTGGGGTACAGACTCAGGACGTTACAAAATTCAACTAGTGTATGATCATAATTTATTTGTCTATTAACACAAAGTAAAGAATAATCAACCTTGCTAAAATATGGTCTAACATTCACACTCAAGTCACTATCGAGTTCATTTGAAGTAACTAAAGAATTAGGATTAGTCTTTTTACCTTGATGAACACTTAAAGAATCTTTTTTACCTTGATTTTCTATAATTAAGTTCACTTGCTTACTTGAAGTAATTGGAACTTAACTTGCTTCGTTAAATTCTTGAATTTCTTTCCATATTGAGTAATCTTATTTGTGTTCTTCAAGAATACCTACAAAAGAAGTGAAAACACTAAAAGAAGAAGAATTCAAAAAGGTTAGAGTTAGAATAAGAAAAGCTCTCACTCACACTCTCTTGCTTTTCTATTATCTCATTTTCTTCTCTCTCACTTGCTTCACTTTTATTCTTTTTTTCTTGTAACAATTTACTCTTATTTTTCAACTCTCTTTTCTTTTACGCTTGTAGCCACTCACTCACTTCATTCCAAATATATTTTTCTTTTTTATCCTTTGAGTTGTCACTATTCACTCTTTCACTCCTTTTTTTTTGTTCTCACTCATTTTCCTATAAGTGCAATAGGCTCCAAGAATTATTTTGCGTCATTGGGATGGCCCTTCACATCAATTTTCAACTTTACATCACTAGAAGCTTCAAAGACTCTAATTGAATTATTGGAATAACTTTGTACATCAAATTTCAACTTAGTAGTCTTCCCTTTCACTTTCTTGACTTCCTCATATTTATTAGAGATTCCTTAATGATCATAGGACTTAAGACATGCTTTTGTTCCATCAAATCTATAACAACAAACTTTTCCAACTCTCTATCAAACCAAAATTTATTATGATTGAACCAAGGAGCTCTTAAACATGCCAAACAAGTAGACAAAGGGTAGACATCACACCAAATACCCCCCTGATAGCTTCCATGATAAACAATAATCTTCACCTCTTAGTTAATCAACTTTCCATCAAATTTATATGGTGAACCTTTTGTATGACAAGGGATATCCAAACACTCAACCAAAAAAGGATCAATGAAGATGGTATAACATAATTTGCTTACACATAAAGCGCAATCAAATATGCAACCACTCTCACATCCCTCCACAATTACTTAAAATTTAGTCAAACCTTCATTAAGTTCATTCTCTCTTTTCTTTCTAGAAGTACAACTATAATCATGAAAAATATCACAATAACTTTTACTAGAAGTAGAACTATAAGATGAAATTCTCCTTTCTCCATTGACATCCAAACCTCCATTGTAAATCCTTGAACCTATATAAGACATAATTAGGACATTAAAAGTGGTTAGTAAAAATAATGGGCCTCACAAGTCACTCCCTCACGTGTATAACTCAAATGATGGCACTCAATTTTCTTTTCGCTCGTTTATACACTCAAAGGTCGTAGGCTTTTAGGACCACACTCAAATAATCTCACCACTCAAGCCTTTTACCACTCCAGGGTATCCCTTAGTCTCTTCACGGTTCTACAATCTCAAATAATCTCAAAACAAGCTTTCAAGTATTGGTTCGGAGTAGAGTTTATGTCAATAACAAAGAAGGACCAAACACACTAACGAACAAGGAATGAATCAAACACACAATGAAACTAAAAAGAAAAAAGTACAAAATAAATTGACACAAAATAAAATACTAACACAAAAATAACTAGATAACACAAGTAGAACTAATACTCAATGTAATTTAGCTAAAAAATTGACATACAATATGATTTACCCATAAATCAAACAACTCAACCTTAGAGTTTGGGAAGAAAGATCAATCAAAACACCACATTCATCAAATCTATCAATACCCAACTCAAATCAAGTTTACCCAATCAATATGGGACATTTTTAAGCATCACCCATTTGTTTTCTAAGTAAAAAATCAACTCCAACTTTAAAATTTTACTAAAATTCGTACAAGGAGAAGTGTCCAATTTTTGAACCCAAAATTGAAAACTAATATAGTTTACCGATGATCAAAAAAACTTAGATCCACAAGATGGGGGTAAAATTTGCACAAGAAAGTTAAAAAACTTAAATTTTCGCACTTTAAAAAGTGCTGAAATTTCAGATGCGAAAATGAGAGAAATAGGGAAAAATCAACTCCAAATTTACTTCAAATTCTCCCAAATGTGATATTCAAACACTTTGAAATATTCCCAACAACACCCACTTGAAAATTTCTCCAATTTTCAGTTTGATTTTTTTTTTCAATTTTTCTGATTTTTCTAAAAAAAAAATTGAATTTTCAAACGATACAAGCCAAGGATTAAGAATTGTAGGAATAATTTTTTATCCTTACTCTAATACCAATTGATGTAAAATAGAATACAAGATAAATATATTCAAGAGAAAATCAAGAAATTGAGGAGAGATAGGGAAGAAAGAAAGAAATAATTCCATAATTAAAGTAAATTAGAGATGAACAAATGTATATTTGTGATTCTCTAATTTGAACAAATAATTACATGATTAATTCAAGGAAGGAGAGAATTGAACTCATGCATGAATAATCATACCAAAAGATATTCAAGAGAGATCCAATGTAGAGACAACGGGATTCAACCCATAAACCTCACCAATATAGTTAACCTAAGAATATTGACTAACCTAAAATATACTCATCATATTCTAGGGTAAGCCAAGATATTAAAAAACATAAATGCTCTTGATTAATGTGCATCATACTATGACCAAAAAAGGATCCTAAAATATCATGTTGATCTTCTATTGTGTTGATTCTTGGCTTTCTTACTCTCTTGAAACTCTCCAAGCTTTTGATGTCAAGTTGAAATCCATCTATGCAATTACCATTTTCCAAACTTGCATCAGTGTCTCATTTCCTTTAGTATCTAGTAGTGTGTTATCTCATCTTTTTGTGTGCTTTTGTTTGTTATACTCTTATACATTTTGAGTTGGGGGTCTATCAGAAACAACCTCTATACTTCATTTTAGGTAGTGACATGGACTACGTACACTTCACCCTCCCAAGAGCCTACTTTGTAGAAATACATCGGGTATGTTGTTGTTGTTGTTGTTATGCAATGTACCATTTAATTCAAATATAGCGTTAGTATTTGTATGCTAAATTTATCATTTGTATTTGTATATATATAAACATATATCATTTGTATATGTATAGTTGAAGTTATATAAACATGTATCATTTAATATAATATAAACAAGTATGTATGATATGTATATGTATAAACATGATATGTATGTATATAAATGATATGTATATGTATCATTTGTATATTTATGGTTCAAGTATACAATATAAACATGCACAAATCATTTGTATATGTATCATTGTATAAACAAGTGCGAATTATATAAAATATAAATGATAGTACGAACTACTAAATACAAATACAAGTGTGAACTGTAAAATACAAATATAAATGCAAACTATAAAATACAAATACAGGTGCAAATTATAAAATACATACATATACAAATGCGAACTATAAAAAACGAATACAATTATATCAATGAATATAAAATATAAATGATGGTCTGAATACAAATATTATAAATAATTAGGGTATTTTCATTATCATCCAGGACCTGTGCTCGACGTAGCCATATTTTTAAAAAATTCAAAGAAAAAATAAAATAGAACCCAAAAAAAAAATGAGAAAGAAAGAATACCAAAAAGATTAGAAAAAAGACCAAAAAAATAGAAACCAAAGATAGAAGAGTTAAAAAATTAAAAAATCACAAAAAAATAAAAATAGAAAAGAAAATCCAAAAGAAAAAGAAGTGAAAAAAGGAAAAATAAAGAAAGAGAAATAGAAGAGTAAAAATAACCGCGAAAAGGAAAAACAAAAATAGAAAAATAGAAGAAGAAAATAAAAATATGATAAATAAAAAAATTTCAAAAGAAAAGGTAAAAAAAGAGAGAATGTGAAAATACAAAAATGAAAAAGAAAAAGAACAAAATAGGAAAAAAAATATTAGAAAAAAAGATGAAAAAAAGTTTTTTTTTAAAAAACAAGAAAAAAAAGTTAGAGAAGAGAGAAAGAGAGAAAAATAAGGGAAGATAAAGAGTCACTAAAATATTGCTATTTGTTATGAAATATAAAACAAAGAACAAGAAGAATAAAGGGAGAATAGAGGAGACTTCTTTATTTCTCATGAGAGGTTCTTGAGTGATGAATTAAAATGAAGAAAACCCTTTTATTTATAGGGAAAAACTAACCTTGGGGTTTCTAACTTTTCCATAAATAGATATTCACTATATATGGTAAAGTAGACATTCACTATGCATGGTAAGTAGACATTCACTATATATGATAATATATTTATAACACTCCCCCTTGAATGTCTAATTGATAGATAATGTGCCTCGTTAAAATATTACTAGAAAAAACTCAGTGGAAAAAAAATCTAGTGAAGGAAAAAGAGAACACATCTCTAACAATACGCATATAGATTGCTCATTAAAAACCTTACAAGAAAAACTCATTGGGACAAAACCTCGTAAGAGAAAAAGAGTACAGGGCGTATTAACTCCCCCTAATGAGAACATCCTTGAACCTTTGCATCCCGATCTTGTGCACCATCTTCTTGAAAGTTTTAATTGGAGGGGACTTGGTGAATAAATCAACCACATTGTCACTTGAACGAATATATTGCAATTTAATATCACTATCTTATTGGAACTCTTGGAGAGTTTTTAAAAGCAAATATTATTTGCAAGATACATGAGTGTTGTGCATCAATGACACTAAGATATGGTATTTCTTATTTCTCATTTTAGCAAATAATATTTGCTTTTGAAAACTCTCCAAGAGTTCCAATAATTTTCAAGCTATAAGCTTATACAATATAAAGATTATAAATAAGTTTTCCAGAAATTTTTAAATGTTCCAAACATCTTGAATCCTTAAAATGTTTTCATATAAATTTTGTCAACTGAAAATATTCAACATTTCATGCGCGACATCTTCTAGTGTTTGAACTGTAAATTAAATAAGTTTTATGCATACCAAGATGCATCCTTTCATATTACTTGATAAATATTTCTGTGTTAGCATGCTTAAATAAATATAGAATTTAGATCCTCGTAATCTTTCACAATGTTACGCCAATATTGTATCAAGGATATCGTTAATGATTAATCATTTTGTATCAGTTCACAACTTGACATAACATTTTGAGATCTCACCACTTTATTATTTTCAAGTATCTGAACTTCTCATAAAGTTTCATGAAGTGTTATGTCATAGGCTCTACAAGAGCACATTGCCTTCTTATTATGATTATTTGATCCTTATCCTTTTCAAGGATTATTTCATTTGAAATAGATTGGTCTACCACGATTCACGCATGCATAGACTTTGTCCTTTATGGACACAAAATAGGAGCAGTTGCAGCTTAAATATAAGACGTGTTCGGCATTTGACTTAAATTATCTTTTGAATGAGGATCTATGATAATTCCTAACATATTTAATAGTTGTTTCCAATCTACCCCTTATGTTAGTAAAACTAACATACATCCTCCATCTTCTTTGAGGAATTCATCTTTGTGCATTATGGTATATTCATTAATCGTATACCGCACATCAAAACTATTAGATCAAAAATGTGTGTGGTTCTTGACTAGAACTAACTTTGAAGGGGAGTTAATCATAATTTAATGGTTTGATGCATACAAGTACTTTTGTATATAATATTTCAAACCAATACATAAAGCTTTTGTTCTTATTAGCAATGGTTTAGCTATTTATCGAAGGCTTTCAATGAAAATTATGTTCTTAACTCAATTTTATTGAGCAAGCAATTTTATGAATGTCAAACTGCAGGTTGACAATAAATATACATGTGATCATCTTATTGATGTATCCTTTTAACATACCACATGATAGGTGAACGGGCCCATATTTACCTTTTATACTTTTTAGATTTAAGGGATCCAATCCCAACATTAGTTGGTCCAACCAACTTATCATGAGAACAAGCAAATAAACAATTCTTGAAGAATCTTCTATTGCTTCAACACATGCCTAATACTCAATATGCACATCTTCGAGATGTCACAATCGTTCATATCAACTTATGAACTCATTTATAGTAGTAAACACAAGTTTACCATGACACGTGTTTTTCACTTTAGTAAACTTCAGAATTACTATTACATGAAAAAAATTCATATTTGCTACTTTAGAAGTAGATTTCAAAATAACTCTTCTCAGTTATTCTGCCTCTTTCGGAGGTAAGTTGTGATATTATCACAATCAAGTGCACGTTTGCATTAATAAGCTTATCATTCTCTAGGAATAGAATATAATTGTACCTTAATCCTATCAAATTTTAATAGCTTATAAACTCTTTCATGATATTGCTATTTCAGAAGCAAATCAAGGCGTACATATAATGTAGAGAATTTTTCTCTAACATATATTATAGTCATAATAAGCGTGTGAAAATATTATCACTATTGATGATGATTAATATATTGTCCCTTTATGTTTGTATTCGTATATTCAATCACTTGTATTCTTTCAAACATAATATAAACTGCTACCGCATTCACTTTAGAGAATGGAGCATATTCAATGGGACATGTCTCATAACCTTTCATCAAAAACACATTATTTTGTCTTAGCCATCATAATGTCATCAATATAGTGCATTGAGATCCAATTTCAGTGTCTTATCCATATAAAGGCATCTTAGGCATAAATCTATGGGACTTGAACATAACATCTTATCATAATGGTTCATTGAAATTTTTAATCCAATGTCTTACCCTCTTAATGAGATGAGACTTAAATTCATCATCATATCTTTTAACAATATTATTCCTCATGAACAAATTTAAAGTATAAGTGATTCCAAACCAATTATTTTTTCCTCAAATCCAACTATAATTATATCATTAGTAGTAAAAGACAAATAACATAAGAAATTACTAACCTTGAAATTACCTTTAAATTTATAATCCAACCTTGTTTGGTAAAGTCCCGTGCTGATAATGTGTTATGAAATATAAAACAAAGAACAAGAAGAATAGAGGGAGAATAGAGGAGACTTCTTTATTTCTCATGAGAGGTTCTTGAGTGATGAATTACAATGAAGGAAGCCCCTTTATTTATAGGGGAAAACTAACCTTGGGGTTTCTAACTTTTTCATAAATAGATATTCACTATATGTGGTAAAGTAGTCATTCACAATATATGGTAATATATTTATAACACTACTGTTGTTATTCCACATAATCTTTTTAAAGTGTTGCTATTTAGCTTAATTATAGACTTAAGTTTGTTACTTCTTGTATCTTTTATCAAAAAAATAATTTAAAATAAACTAGCCTAAACACTCCCCCCGTATTGACTTCCTCTCCACTTATGCATTTTTTTTCTTCATTCCTATTTTCGAAATTAAATCTCCTCTTTTTTGAAAATAAATTATTCTCTTCATTTTTCTGTTTTGTTTTTAATTTTGATTTTTTCATTCTTTTTTTATTAATGAATACATCACAACAAATCTTATTTTTGAATTTAATTTATTCTTAGATTTGATTTGGTATATGAGACGGAGAAGAAAGAGAGAGGTCTGATGGTAAGGATGATTTCATCTTTTCTGACGAACAAGCTAAGACGATAAATTAAAAGTTGTGGTTGGTCTTTTGAAATGCTGAAGAGTGAAGAAGAAGAAGAGGAAGAGGAATAAGAAGAAGAAGAAGAAGAAAAGAAGAAGAAAGGAAAAAAGGAATTAAATAGCAAAAATAAGAAAAAAATGGAGAAACATTTTCAGAGAACCGCAAAAAAGACGACTGGATAAGATTGGGTTACTTTTTCTTTTATAACTAAAAAATTGATTTTTTTCAAAATGAATAATTTTTTTTTGTTATTTTAGTGTCAAGCATCATTATTAAAGATTAAAAGGTGTAAGCTTTTTCAGAAAAAAAAATATTTGAAATTCAGTCACACGCTAAAGGAAATAAGAGGTACGTTTTGCCACATCAGCATTTTGTATTTAAATAGTACATGTTTTGAATAATATAGGTGTTCAATAATTAGTAATCCTAGTTAAGGTGTCTAAATGAATTTTATGGACAACCTTAACGGACCGTTGATAACTCAGGCCTATTTTGAAGCATCATATAATACATTTGATTTTGTTCTTCCTGAGCCATTTTCTATGTCCTGTAAGCTCTTTTCCCATCATTTTAGTTGCTTAGGGGTCGTTTGGTAGAGTGTATAAGATAACACTGAATAAAGTATATTAGGAATGTTGGGATTAGTAGTGTTGCGGTAGTAATACTGGGATTAATAATGCTGAAATTATTTTTTATGCGGTGTTTGGTTTGATGTATTGAAAACAATATATATTATTTTATTTTTAAAATAATATTATTTTTTTTACAGAAATACCCTCGACATACCATAGCTTTGTGTATTTTCTTTGCAAAGCTTTATTATTATTTAAAAAAAAATCAACAATATAACTATTGACTTACTTTATAATTTCAAGATTTATTCATTCACTTGTAGAATTGTTTTTTGGGTTATCTTTTCTTTATTTATTCGTCATTTGTTTGTTGTTCCAAGTTTATGGTGTTTTTAAGTTGGAGGGGGTTACATGAGAAAATTGAAGAATAGGTGTCTTTAAAGTCTTGAATGAAGGATTGATGACATTGACCAACAGATAGGGTCAAACATTATTAGGAAACTTGATCAAGTTAATTGTGGACTTGATTAGTATTTTCAAAACTTTCTAATCTTTTCAAAAATACAAATCAACCCAACCCACACCCTCTTCAATTCAAATCAACCACTCTCTCCTCTCTCTCGACAGTTTCTCTCAACCCTCTCCCAACCAACAGTTCTGTAAAATTTCTCTCTTCAACCTTCAATGACAAATAGTTGGGGTTTGACTTTCCCTCTTCAATTCAATCAACCTGTCTGTCATCCCTCTCTCGACAACTTCTCTCAACTCTCTCCTAACCAACTATTCTGTAAATTTTTTATTTCAATCCTCGGCGACTTCAACATTCGACTATAAATAGTTGGGATTCCAGTTCTTTTTTTGACTTTAATTGATGTGAAAGTCTTGCTCTTCGGCCACAATAACTTCGAATTCTTCATCGGTCCTTTTCTTCTTTCACAGGTAAAAATTTATGGCCTTTTTAGTTTTGAAGAAAACGAGGAACTTGAGTCAACTTCCCTTATAGTATTGGTTAACAATTTCAATATTTGTTGCACTAATTTAAAATGCAGTCTAAATAAAATCCTAATTTCTGGTATTTTTTCTCTTCTCTTCTCTTTTCGAAGTGAATTATGATATTTTGTTGTTTGTTGCATTTTTTTGAAGTTTGATTTTTATTGTTTGTGTTTATAAAAATAAATGGACAATTTGGTTTGATTTGTTCTATTCTGTTCTTGTTCTTGGTAAAAATGGTGAAATTGTTGTTTTTTATTTAATAAAATTATGCTACTGTTTTCTCTGATAGATTACCCATCTGGTGCAATATATTAACCATATGATGCAATAGATTTATCATATGATGCAACAGATCAACCATCTGATGCACTAGAGGAACCATCAGATTACAATTTTGATACAGCAGATTAATAATCTGATGCAACAACTTTACCATATGTTGCAACAGATTAATCTTCGGATAAAAAAATCTGATACAACTAATTAACCATCTGGGGAAATAGAAGAACCATCAGATTAATGATCTGATGCAACAGATGAACCTCCTATTGGATAAAATCCTACCAACTCGTCTCACAGAAAAAGTCCAAGACTTGATTTTTCCAACTGATCATTCATCTTCCACGATAGACGGCCCTATTTTGGAAGAAATCTAAATAATATTGACCATTGATAACTGTTCCAACAGATCACTCATGTGTTGCAACAAATGTGTGACCTGTTGCACAAACCATTTATCTTTCTCAACAAATGAGTGATATGTTTTGTATTATCACAATAGATTACTCAGCCATTGCTATGGATTATTTAACTGTTCTAATAGATCACTCATATGTTGCAACAAATGATGTCACAACAGTTGTATGATCTGTTGAACAGACCATTCTTCTGTCTTAAAAGATGAGTGGTATGTTTTGTATTGTTGTAATAGATTACTCATCCGCTACAACAGTTTGGTCATATACTGCAACAGATATACTACCTGGTGTAACAGATCAGTGATCTATTGCAACTGTTATTTTACTATTTTACTTGTTTGATTTATTGTTATCCTTTTTTAATAATGCATTAATCAATAATAATATATTATTTTATGTTCCTGTTAATTTTATATAATATGATTCCCCAAAGAACAGAAATCGAATCAAGTCCAAATAAAGAAACAAGTAAAGCAGCTAGTCTACATCCATCACTCTATGAGATTAATTTACAAGTATTATCTCAATCGGGAGCAGAATATGATAAACATGGGGAGGAGGAATGTTTCAAAAGAGATGATGCAGATGCTAATAGCCCTTCCACCGAAGAGCTAATCAAAGCCTTCAATATTGACCATTATCCTTGAGAATGTAGTGCGATGGTGCCGCAGATTTAATGGGTGATTTCGTGGTTAAGTCATCCATGGGAAAATCTTTCGATGTTTTCAGAAAAATACTTCGAGAACAAAAATTGGATGCTTATTTCAGGGATAGCTGCTTTGGGAAATATCTTAATTTGCCCGAGGATAACAATGCTCATTTCCAAATGAAAATGGTATATGAACTTCTCAAGCATAGATTTATGTATGAAAATAAAGATAAGATGGATGAGGTGTGGATAAATTACTGTGGCATGCCTATTTGTTTTGGTTGGAAGGATTTTGCCATAGTTACTGGACTAAAATGTTATCCTCCTTCTCAAGTTATACCTATTCTAACCCTAAAAAAAAGTACCCCGCACACCCAAAAAAGGAAAAGGCAAGTCGTGTGAACGTGATGACCTGGTGTCCATTGTTGGTCCAAGCTTCAAAAATAAAAATTTGATAGAAGTGTTGAAAGGTAAAGGACTTTCAAAGAAGCATAAGCAGTCATTGTGCTTGGTTTGGTTTGTACATAATATTCTTTGGGCAAGAGATGTTAACAACAACATAAACCTCGATTTAATAAAGCTCTCCGAGGATCTTGAGGAGTTTAACAGCTATCCATGGGGGTATGAAAGCTTCAAAATAACTCCCAAATATTTGTTGACTCCGTTAGCGCCAAAGACAGTCAACTTATATGGCTTCCCATGGGCTTTCATGGTAAATGTTTCTTTCTTCTATTATGATATCATTCATTTTTTTTATCAATAATGATTTTGATTTATTGGTGTTATTTTATAGGCTTGGGTATTTGAAGTCATTCCTTATTTGAGACAACAAGTGAACTACCAGGAAGGAGTTTCCTGTCCAAGAATCTTGAGATGGTTGTCGGCGAAAACTCATAAAAATGTAAAATTTCTTGATCTCTTCAACCCCCCTAGGATGCAGTAAGTATAGTTATAATTAATTTTTTTCAATTAATGTTTTTTTTGAATGATCTAATCATCATTCTAATATATGTAATGATTTATGTTAGAATGTGCATCCATCTCTAGTTTTGACCAATCGAGAGTTTAAGACGCCATTTTTTCTTACTTTACGGTTTGTGCAAACTTTATCGGACCCTAAGGTCATCGACAAAATTAAAATGGAATTGTTTGGAGCAACAACCATTACAAGAAAAACAATTTTAGAGGGTGGGCTTGTTGTTGTTGATGCTGCTGTTGGTGGTGGTAGTGGTGCTGCTGTTGGTGCTAATGATGCACCTCTTGGACTCAACAAAATATGGGTCGTAGGTTTTTTACTTGTAAGATTTCAAAGGTAATATTTTTTATTTAATTAATTGATTAATTATTGACTTGTAATTGTTTTGTAATTGTGTTTCTTTTTTATAGAAATTGGGTGGGTGCGATTACTTTGATTGGTATGAAGAATGACACCCTTCACAAGCAAATCGTGTAATCTAGGATTTGTTGAATAAAGTCAAGGCTTCTGAAGAGGAAAAAAATCGAGCAAGAAGATACTACATTATTACCGTTATTGCTACTGGTTTAGTGTTGTTGGGCACATGGATAATGAAGACTAGTTGCTGAAATTTTCATGGTGGTGTGTGTATTTGCTACTGGTTTGTTGTCGACGAGCACATGGATATTCAAGCGTAACTGTTGTAAAATTTAGGTCATCTGTGGAAATTATCAATCAGATCTTCCTACACTTGCAACAAATTAGACTTAGATTATTAGATTATTCATAGAAATTATCAAACAGGTCTTCCCACTGTTGCAACAGATTAGACTTAGATTATTATATTATTAGATTATTCAAACAGGTCTTCCCACTGTTGTAACAGATTGACAATCTAATCTATTGCATTATAAAAAACTCAACTTTCATCAGAAAAAAATTATTTTCACTACATGTACATGTAATAAAGTGAAGGGTAGCCTGAAATTAAAAATTTCTATTTCAGAGGCTCTTCTATATACACAGGGTTCAAGCCTCCAGTTAGTACACCATAAGCCCAGATCTCTTGCAGGTTTGCGACAGCGTTGTTGCACAGAAAAGTCATTGGCTCGGCCATTTCTATTCCGTTCAGCAAACATTTAATGTGTGCAAGAGCGTGTGAGCCGCTCGCTTTAGCGGCATCATCTTTTGGAAGGATCATTCCCCACTTTCGACCTTTAAAATCCCATGATTTCTTCATCAACACTTTCTTTGACAAATGATTCATCAGTTTACTCTCCTTCAACAAGATGGGCAACAACACCATCAGTGGCTCCACGAGAAGAAAAAATTGAAATCATCAACGAGAGGTACATTGGAGTCATAAACATTGATCTTTCCCTCCTAGAGTAGTATCTCAACAGCTCAATAATGCATGCCGTTCATGCTAATGACTACAAGAATCCTTTTTGCCTCGGTCCAGCTCTTGACGTGTGGATTTGGCCTGTCCCCTCTAATATATCTTAACGTTTCTTCTTCATTCAAGACCAACGTAGGAACTAGGGAATCAAGTCCCACACCAAGGGATGACTCCTCTCCATTGAGTTGATCATACCTATCCTTAAGCTTCTTGTAGAAGTTGAGGTCCATTATCCTATCGGCAGCGTCATAAGCTTCCGGGTACGTTAATTCACTTTTCCTCATGAGGTAGAGAATTATGTCAACATGCTGTGAGATAAGAAGTTAATTTTTAAAGAAGTCAATTTTTAAATAGGTTAGTAATTGTAAAGATGCAACGGATGGTCCATCTGTTGCATAGGGTTCTCTGAATCAATTATCCAATGCAACTTATGCAACAGATAAATAATAAGTTGCAACAGAATCACAACCAGTTGCACCAGTATACCCAGTTGTTGCAACAGATGTGAAATCTGTTGTGTAGCTTCTTCTTCATGGGGTAGATTAGAAGGGCTAGGTTAGGAAAGTAAATTTACCTTGTCCTCGTACGGCATATGCATATATGTTATAGTGGGGGGGTGGGGGGGGGGGGGGGGGGGGGGAGAGGCCTGGGGTAATCTGGTGCTCCTAGTTTGGCATTCTTGGCCTACCCCAGATCCTCTTCTCTTCGGTGCCAAGTTCCGCGTATATGTCCATCTTCTTAACTGGCCCCTAAACTTCAACAGCTTCTGGAGAGGGAGGAATTGCAATTTCTTTTGATTTCCAAGCGGAGAGTACGTCTCTAATTGCTCTTTTCTTTCTCCTAACCAACGCTGTAAGAGTGTGTGTCTCCCTCACCTTCTTGGATGGTATGATACATATCTTGGATTTGAATTCCTTGATAGATTTAGAGATAGCCTCTACTTTTTCAAAGATTTTATCCTGTTTGTCCTTGCACTCATCGCATTCGCAACGAGAATACGAGGGTGAAGAGGGGTGAGAGGGACCTGTGTAAGGGAGAAAAGGGGTGTTTTCAAACATATTTATTCTTTGGTAGCAGCATCAGCATGCCTGCCACCAACACCAACAACTCCAGCAGAAGATGCACCCGAATCTGCCTTAGTAAAAGGTTGGTCATGAAGAGCCTTAACATTAGGCTGACCTTGCCTAACTGCTCTTCTTATGGTTGTTGCTCCAGCCAATTCCTTCTTTATTAACTCAACCGTTGGGTCTGCAATAGTATCAACATGAATAAAAGTAATATAAAAAGTCATTACCGACTCCTCCTCAGTAGGCACGATCCATGGATACACAACCTATAAAAAATAAAAAAAAGATAGATGCATTTAAATCATATAATATAATAATTTTCACAGTTGGGCTACATTTTTTTTAAAAAAAAAGGCCCATCTATTGCATAGTTTGCAGTATATGGTTAAAATCTATTTGAGTCAGGTTTAAAGAAACAGAGCAAAACATGGATAATCTAATGCAAAATATCAATCATCTATTGCAACAGCTGCACAAGACGGGTAATTTGTTATGCAACAAAAGTTTTATACGTCGCAACAGATGAACGATATGTTATCAGATTAAACATCTGTTGCATAATTTGTAGTAGATTTGTAACGCACCAAAAATGGGTCCCGAAGCGTCACACGGTGCTTAAGGATACAAGCAGCCCCAAGCTAACCCTTTAAGCCATTTTCATAGCATTCAACACTCATCGACAGGATTACTATAATCAAACATCAAGATATTCTCCATAATATCATAATTCAAGACGAAAGAGATGTAGAAAGTAACAAAATATGACCTCTCCAAAAGACTGATCAATCTAACCATCTAGTCTGATAAGCCTTCACTAAACTGTATAATACTGAGCCATTGGGATAGACCCCAACTGACCCTAACATCAGGGAATAAAATGATAACTCAAAATAAAGAGTGAAATCTGAAATAACCAATCCTCGAACCATGAGGACTCACCACTGTAGAAAATGTAGACTAATATGCTCGGAGAATCACGTCAAGCCTGGGAATGAGCACCTGGACCTATATTATAGGAAAAATGTAGCCCACGTACGAATACATGGGTCAGTACCATGGAATATGGACCGAGTATATGAGGGTGTATGCAAGTTTTCATAAATGTCCTACGTCACAAATATTCATAGGAAAATATGCATGCTGTAATAAGAGACTCACATAGCTCGAAATAAAATCATCATAATCACCATAGAGTAAAATACATCAGTGAAAACATGTGAGTCATCATAGTAAATCCCAATCACTTTCATAATCATTTTCAAGTCATCAAAACAAGTAACTTTCATAACAATTCTCTATAAGATATAGAAATATTCATCAAATTCTTCATAAACGATAACTTTCTCAACTCACACTTTCTAACTATTACCTTTTTCATCTCAATTAGAAGAATACACACACACACTGGGAGTCTCTTACAACCGACATAAACTATGTGAGCTACATAGATTCCAATGTCCAACCCACGTTGGGGAGAGCTGTCCTATCCTTGCCATCGGAGTAGGACCTTAATCTTTTGTTCATTAGTGATCACTATATCAATCAGCCTTAGGCTCATATCCTACGGGGGCACGTAGTTCTAGGGAAGTACCAATCACAGCTATACCTCCCACTCAATGCTAAAGACTACTCCCGAACTTAGCTCAGATCATTTCAAAAGAAAATCCACAACAACGCAATTCAACAATTCATACCGGGAGCCATCATGCTACCTCTTTTTCATAATAAATCAACATGTGGATTTCTTTTCTTATTCGAGTTCAAAAATAACTCTTTCAAGACCTTGCTTTCAAGATCAAAAGGTCAAATCATTCAAATATCAAAGTGTGTATAACACATTACTTCACCAAAGATCATAATCTCAAAGAAGGTTTAAATCCCCCATATCAACACTTGAGCAAAACATTTCAAGATTCATACTTTGTATAGCAAACAAGTATAACTCATATGAAAATCTGGAAATTCAACTTGAAATATGATATTAACATCAAAACTCAAGGAATTTATATTTAAGACATCACAAAAATATCATAGTTTCTTGAACAAGAATATAGGATAATAGATTCAATCTCAAATTCTATTAAACAAGTAAACTCATGTATCATCGTAAAATAATAAAAAATTTTGGGCACAAGAATGAAAGGATGTTCTTGTTGAAAACCCCACATACCTTTATGGTAACGGATTCGTTGAAAGATTGGACCCTCAATGTTGATTGTGCAACCCTAGTTGTTTTTCTCTTTTGTGCTATTGGATGATGAACTTAGATTGATAATAGGGTTATGATGTGTTTAGATTCTATTAAATTCATAAGGTTAAGTTTAGGGGTGTGTAAGGAGTGACAAAAGACTTAATTTCCCTCAAAATAACTCAAAACGGAGTGTTTTTACTACCTAAAACACCAAGTGTGCGCCGCATTGCTTATTGCATACATTTACGTATGCACCGCATTGCTTATCGCACACATTTAAGTATGTGCCGTATTGATTATCGCATAGATTTAGGTATGCGCTGCATTGCTTATCACACACATTTAGGTATACGCCGCATTGCTTATCGCACACCTATTCCAGTAGCCATGTGCGATTGGTTAGGCGACGCACTCTACTTCGCAAATCCATAACTCCTTGCTCGGGTGTCGGATTTTGATGAAATTGGTATCATTGAAAAGCTAATTCGATTCTCTATAAGTTGGTGGGTAGAAGTATGTAGAAATACCATATATTTATCAAGTTATGCTCATTCAAAGATGACCCTTGCAAATTCAAACACTAAAACTTGATGGATTTCGAAACTCTTAGCTTGTACTACCTTAAGTGACTCATATAACCACACTTAACACATCATAAGCTCTCTTATAACTAGGGTACTCTTGGTAATTCATGTGCCCAAATATGGCTTATAGAATTGGGGGTTTCACATGTACATACAACGGTTCGCATTCTAGCTTAGGAAAGTGCGGGGCATTACAATGTCACCCCCTTGGGGACATTCGTCCTCGAATGACGCTGGGTATACTAAGGTAAAGAGAAAACAAAGGGTACACAGCTGAAGCAACTTGATAATCTTGCCTATACTTCATTCTACATTTTGGAGACAATAAGGAGTGCATGACTCATGAAATCACAGCTGAATAGTATAAAATAACCGCTGAACTATTGCAATTCTGCATAGAAAAGGAATGATTTAGAGCAGAATGGTACCTTCGGCTTGATCGGGGCTTACGGAAAACAGGTGCAGATACTTGGATCACATATCCATCTCGGTTTCCTAAGTTACACCTTTAACAAATTGGTTTCGCCATAACACCTTGACCAAGGGAACTTCTTTGTTCCTTAGTCTTCGAACTTGGTGATCTAAAATCTCAACAGGAACTTTCTCAAAAGAAAGACTATTGTGCACATCAGGGTTTTCTAAAGGATCTACAACAACACAATCACCAACGTGTTTCCTAAGCATGGAAACATGGAAGACAGAGTGAACGGAAGATAACTCTGAAGGCAACTCAACCTCATATGCTACCTTACCAACACGGCTAAGAACTCTATAGGGGCCAACATAACGAGGACTAAGTTTCCCCTTCTTCCCGAATCTCTTCACTTCCTTCATGGGTGAAATCTTCAAATACACCAAGTCACCAACTTCAAATTCAAGGTCTCTTCTACTCACATCAGCATACGACTTCTGATGACTCTGTACAATTTTCAATCTTTCTCTAATCAATTAGACTTTTTCCATAGCCTCAAAGACCGAATCAGGACCACTCATGGTAGCTTCACCCACTTCAAACCAACCTATGGGTGACCTACATTTCCTCCCATACAAAGCCTCAAATGGAGCCATGCCAATGCTAGAGTGAAAACTGTTGTTGTAAGCAAACTCTATCAACGGTAAATGCTCATCTCAACTCCCCTTAAAGTCAAGATCACACGCTCTCAACATATCCTCTAAGGCTTGGATGGTCCTCTCATCCTGACCATCTGTCTGCGGATGGAAAGCAGAACTCAAATGCACTTGGGTACCAAGACCCTTCTGAAAAGCTCTCCAAAACTGTGAAGTGAACTGAGTACCCCTATCTGAAATGATGGACAAGGGAACTCCATGCAATCTGAATAATTACCGGATGTACAATCTAGCGTAATCCTTAGCAGTATAAGAAGTATGCACAGGCAAGAAGTGCGCAAACTTAGTCAATCTATCCACAACAACCCAAATGGAATCATGATGGCATCGGGAAGCAGGTAAACCAGTCACAAAATCCATGTTTATCTCTTCCCACTTCCAAGTGGGAATACCGAACTCCTGCATCATACCAACAGGTCTTTGGTGTTCTACCTTAACCTGTTGGCACGTCGCACACTTAGCCACAAATACTGCTATATCCTTCTTCATGCTACTCTACCAATAGATTTCTCACAAGTCATGGTACATCTTGGTGGCACCAAGATGAATAGAATATCGTTCACCATGCGCTTCAGCCATAATTCTCTGTCTCAGATCATCAATATTCGGAACATATAATCTATCTTGCAATCTCAACACACCATCTCCCCCTTGGGACAAAACCTCCACCTTTGGTCCTTGACTGATTCTTTTAGTCTGACCAAACTAGCATCTAAGTTTTGTTTCTTCTTTACTTCCAAAATCAAGGAGGATTCGGAACTACTCTGCACCCCTATACTACCTTCAGCAGAGTCAAAAAACCTAACCCCCAGTCTAGCCAAACGGTGCACATCACGAGCCAACTCTTTCTTACCCTCTTCAATAAGTGAAACACTACCCATAGACACCCTGCTTAGGGCATCTACCACTACATTGGCCTTACCCGGATGGTACAACACACTCATATCATAATCTTTTAATAGCTCTAACCACCTTCTCTGCCTAAGGTTCAACTCTCTATGGGTAAATACATATTGCAAACTCTTATGATCAGTGAAAACATCAACGTGAACACTATACAAGTAGTGTCTCCAGATTTTTAGAGCAAACACAATAGCAGCTAACTCAAGATCATGGGTGGGGTAGTTCTTCTCATGAGGTTTCAACTGTCTAGAAGCATAATTTATCACTTTACCCTTCTACATCAATACACAACCCAAACCAACTCTAGAAGCATCACAATATACTACAAAACCCTCAACACCATCAGGAAAAGTCAAAACAGGGGCTGAAGTGAGTCGAGTCTTCAACTCCTGAAAACTCTTCTCACAAGAATCGGACAACAATAAATTCACTTTCTTTTGGGACAACTGGGTCATAGGAGACGCTATAGAGGAGAAACCTTCAAGAAAATAGCGGTAATAGCTAGCTAGACCCAAGAAACTTTGGATGTCAGTCGAAGAGATAAGTCTAGGCTAGTTTCTAACAGCTTCTGTCTTTTGAGGATCAACTCTAATACCCTCGGAAGAAATGATATGACCCAGAAAAGCAACTGACCTCAACTAAAACTCACACTTGCTGAATTTGGCAAACAATTGATGGTTTCTAAGAGTTTGCAAGACAATTCAGAGATGATCTGCATGTCTGTTCTCACTATGGGAATACACCAGAATATCGTCTATAAATACGATAATAAATATGTCAAGATATGGTCTAAACACTCGATTAATGAAGTCCATGAAAGCTGTAGGGGAATTAGTTAACTCGAAGGACATAACAAGAAACTCAAAATGACCATAGCGAGTTCAAAAAGCTATTTTCAGGGTGTCGCACTCTCTAACTTTGAGTTGACGATAGCCGGATCTAAGGTATATCTTTGAGAAGTAACTTTCACCTTACAATTGGTCAAACAAATCGTCTATTCTAGAAAGAGGATACTTATTTTTGACAGTGACTTTATTCAACTGGAGATAGTCAATACATATACGCAGGGAACCATCTTTCTTTCTCACAAATAATACAAGAGCACCCCAAGGAGATATACTAGGCCTTATGAAACCCTTATCTAACAGATCTTTGAGTTTCTCTTTCAACTCCTTAAGTTCTGCAGGTGCCATACGGTAAGGAGAAATAGAAGTAGGCTGAGTATCTGGAAAAAGATCAATCCTGAACTCTATCTCTCTTTCAGGAGGTATCCCTGGGAGATCTTTCGGAAAGACATTAGAAAACTCATTGACAATGTTAACTGACAGGAGAGTTAGAGTCTCAGACTTAGTGTCCTTGACTCTAACCAGATGATAAATGAACCCCTTGGAAATAAGTTTTCTAGCTTTAATATATGAGATAAAATGACTCTTGGGAGATACAGAACTCCCAGACCACTCAAACACAGGTTCATCAGAAAACTGAAACTTGACTACTCGGGTACGACAATCTATAGAGGCATAACAAGAATGAAGCCAGTCCATACCCAGAATAACATCAAAATCCACCATGTCTAACTCAATCAAATCAGCCAACATGACTCTATGAAGGACTATAACAGGAAACTTTCTATACACTTTCTGGGAAACAATTGAATCACCCACTGGGGTAGAAACTAAGATAGGCTCAGGAATATTTTCAGGACTCATTTTAAGATTTACAGCAACCAGAGGTGTAACATATGAAAAACTGGACCCAGGGTCCAACAAAACATAGACATCAAACTTAAGTATACGGAGCATACCAGTAAAAACATCGGGAGAGTCCTCTTGCTCCTGGTGATATAGCAAAGCATAGAACCTATTCTGGCGCTGACCGCCAGCAGTGCTAGAAGAGGTGCCTGAGCTAGGGCTGGGCGAGTCACTTAAACTGGAGCACTAGCAGTCTGAGTTTGAGTCTGAGGGCGATTATCACGACGCCCTTTCCTGGAATGTGGGCACTCCCTAAGTTTGTGACCCAAGTCACAACACCTGAAATAACCTTTATTCTCACCCCAATACTCACCTGGGTGGGTCCTACCATACTTAGGACACGAAGGATAATTTGGCTTACTGCCAACACTGTACTGGGACTTGGCTGCATATGACCTACTACCTTGATCCTGCCCATCCCTAGGTATGGGAGCACTAGCTAACGATGGTTCTGGTGTAGATTAACGGTTCAAAAACTAGGGCAATTCCCTCCCTGCGATCTAGTCTGACCCTATCCATGCTGCTTGGACCTAGGTCTCTTATTCCCTCTTATTCTATCACTCTCTTTGATCTTGTCTGCTTTAATCTGTTGGGCATTAGTCATCATCCTGGAAAGATTCATCTCACTATTTAACATAGCAGACCTGTACTCCTTAACAACATAACTAGACACTCCTGTCACAAATTTACTCATATTGGCCCGATTATCAGCTACTAATTCAGGATCATATTTGGCCAACTGATTGAACTTTAGACAGTACTCTTTAACAGTTATAAAGCCCTGTCGCAAGTTTATGAACTCTTCTACCTTCGCCTCTCTTATCTCTAAAGGGAAAAACTTATCCAGGAATGCATCCTGGAACTCCTGCCAAGATGTAGGGGCGGCACCCTTACCTCTACCCTTCCTTCAAGCAACTACCCAATCATAAGCAAGGTCTTTCAAACCGATATGCTTCCAACTCCACACTATGCTCCTCAGAGACATGCATCATCAGAGTAATCTTTCACAACTTCTCCAAGTACAACTATGGATCCTCATCTGGCTTGGACCCATAAAATGCTGGCAAATTTATTTGCATAAAGTCACAGATCCTCGCAGTAGCTAAATCACCTCCCTGCTACTGTGGAGCTGGGGCCGGATTGGCCTGAACATTTATAGTGACAGCTTAGGCCAGTGCCTGAAAGGCTGCCCAAAATTCAGCATGAGACACATTTTCATTCAGTGGGTCAGCAGGCTGGGGTTGCTGACCATCGTTATTTCTTCTAGCTCGGTGAGGAGGCATATTCTGAAAGAGGAGAGCATGAATTAATAGCTGAAAGGAAATAACTGTAAGCACGATGAACTTCTGAAAGAAAGAAATAATACTTTTTCCTAAAATATTTTGTAGCCTCTTGCTCATAGATGTGGTGCGCTACACACCGATGATCAAGACTCTACTTAACGTGACTTGCCAGACTTCCTAGGACTCCAATAACCATAGGCTCTGATAACCAAGTTTGTAATGCCCCGAAAATGGGTCCCGAAGCATCACACGGTGCTTCAGACTATAAGTAGCCCCAAGTT
The DNA here is from genome assembly GCF_002878395.1 of Capsicum annuum. Taxonomy (NCBI): domain Eukaryota; kingdom Viridiplantae; phylum Streptophyta; class Magnoliopsida; order Solanales; family Solanaceae; genus Capsicum; species Capsicum annuum. The sequence goes on along the minus strand of NC_061119.1, from coordinate 85,851,207 downwards.
AACCCTTTGAGCCATTTTCATACCATTCAACACTTATCGACAGGATTACTATAATCAAACATCAAGATATTCTCCATAATATCGTAATTCAAGATGAAAGGGATGCGGAAAGTAACAAAATATGACCTCTCCACAATACTGATCAATCTAACCATCTAGTCTAAAAAGCCTCTACTAAACAGTATAACAATGAGCCATTGGGACAGACCCCAACTGACCCTAACATCAGGGAATAAAATGATAACTCAAAATAAAAGAGTGAAATCTGAAATAACCAATCTCAAACCATGAGGACTCACCACTGCAGAAAATATAGACCAATGTGCTTGAAGAATAACGTCAAGACTGGGAATGAGCACCTGGACCTACATTATCGGGAAAATATAGCCCATATACGAATACATGGGCCAGTACCATGGAATATGGGCCGAATATATGAGGGTGGATGCAAGTTTTCATAAAAGTTCTACATCAAAAATATTCATAGAAAAATATACATGTTGTAATAAGAGACTCACATAGCTTGAAATAAAATCATCATAATCACCATAGAGTAAAACACATCGGTGAAAACATATGAGTCATCACAGTAAATCCCAATCACTTTCATAATCATTTTCAAGTTATCAAAACGAGTAGCTTTCATAACAATTCTCTTTAAGATATAGAAATATTCATCAAATTCTTCAAAAAATGATAACTTTCTCAACTCACACTTTCTAACTATTACATTTTTCATCTCAATCAGAAGAATACACACACATACTGGGAGTCTCTTACAACCGATATAAACCATGTGAGCTACATGGAGTCCAATTCCCAACCCACATTGGGGAGAGCTGTCTTATCCTTGCCATCAGAGTAGGACCTTAATCTTTTGTTAACTAGTGATCGCTATATCAATCAACCTTAGGCTCATATCCTACGGGGGCACGTAGTACTAGGGAAGTACCAATCACAGCTATACCTCTCACTCAATGCTAAAGACTACTCCCGAACTTAGCTCAGATCATTTCAAAAGAAAATCCACAACAACGCAATTCAACAATTCATATCGGGAGCCACCATGCTACACTTTTTCATAATAAATCAACATGTGGATTTCTTTTCTCATTCGAGTTCAAAAATAACTCTTTCAAGACCTTGCTTTCAAGACCAAAAGGTCAAATCATTCAAATATCAAGGTGTGTATAACACATTACTTCACCAAAGATCATAATCTCAAAGGGGGTTTAAATCCCATATATCAATACTTGAGCAAAACATTTCAAGATTCATACTTTGTATAGCAAACAAGTATACCCCATATGAAAATCTGGAAATTCAACTTGAAACATGATATTAACATCAAAACTCAAGGAATCTATATTTAAGACATCATAAAAATATCATAGTTTCTTGAACAAGAATATAGGATAATAGTTTCCATCTCAAACTCTATTAAACAAGTAAACTCATGTATCTTCGTAAAATAATAAAAATTTTAGGGCACAAGAATGAAAGGATGTTCTTGTTGAAAACCCCACATACCTTTATGGTAACGGATTCGTTGAAAGATTGGACCCTCAATGTTGATTGTGCAACCCTAGTTGTTTTTCTCCTTTTGTGCTCTTAGATGATGAACTTAGATTGATAATAGGGTTATGATATATTTAGATTTTATTAAATTTGTAAGGTTAAGTTTAGGGGTGTGTAAGGAGTGCCAAAAGACTTAATTGCCCTCAAAATAACTCGAAACGGAGTTTTTTTACTACCTAAAACACAAAGTGTGCGCCGCATTGCTTATCGCATACATTTACGTATGCACCGCATTGCTTATCGCACACATTTATGTATGCGCCGCATTCGGCGTATTTCTTATCTCATACCTATTCCAGTAGCCATGTGCGATTGTTTAGGAGATTCCCTCTACTTTGCAAAGCCATAACTCCTTGCTTGGGTGTTGAATTTTGATGAAATTAGTATCATTGGAAATCTAATTCGATTCTCTATAAGTTGGTAGGTAGAAATATGAAGAAATACCACATATTTGTCAAGTTATGCTTATTCAAAGATGACCCTAGCGAATTCAAACACAAAAACTTGATGGATTTCGAAACTCTTAGCTTGTACTACCTTAAGTGACTCATATAACCACACTTAACACATCATAAGCTCTCTTATAACTAGCGTACTCTTGGTAATTCATGTACCCAAATATGGCTTCCAGAATTGAGGGTTTCACATGTACGAACAACGATTCGCTTTCTAGCTTAGGAAAGTGCGGGGCATTACAAGATGGTTAATCTGTTAGGAGTTGGGTTCGGAGAACCAAAGCCACAGATGGGTAATCTGATGCAAGATATACCCCGTCGCAACAGATGTCCCATCTGGTGCATTAGATATAATATCTCATGCACCAGATATAACATCTGTTCAATATCTTTCTTATCTTTGAGTAGAATTATTGTACTTGAAGAAGACGTACTGCATCATCCGGAGGGTTAAAGAGATCAACCTCCTTAATATTGGTGTTTCTCTTTGCAGCCAACTACCTAAATATCCTTGGATGAGAAACCTCATCCGGGTAATCCATTAACTGCTTTCGGAAGGGAGGAATGGCTTCAAATGCCCAAGCCTAAAAAGTGTAAACAGAAAGCAAGCAAAAAAATCATAATAACTATATTCAATATAAATTAATGGATAAGTAAAATTAATGATTAATTTTACCATGAAAGCCTAAGGAAAGCCATATAATGTGGTCCTCTTTCTCTTTCTGACTCTCTGGTTCCTCCTCTTTCTCACTTTCATTTTGTTCATCACCATCTACGGACCCTTGTCCACCTTCCTCAACATTGTTTTTACATCTCTCCTCAACTTCACTTTTCCCTGACTGAGACTGTTCAGGAAGCTCCTCCGAATCCCTCTGTACTGTAGCCTTTTTTTTGAGTGGTCGGACGTTGATCCACTTTCACTTTATTTAATTTTTGGGAGACATGTTTTACCTATAGACAAAGAAAAACAAAAATTACATTACAGTTGATGTATGTATAGATTTAAAAAAATACATTAGAAACACCACAAATACCGACTCACCAACATCCACTACCACAAACACCACCAACCAATGCCAACAAATAAACAAACACCATGAATACCGATACCACCACAAACACCACCAACCAATGCCACCACCGATACCACCACCACAACTACAAACACCACCAACACCAACACCAACACCATCTAACTATACCATGATAGTCAATGGAACATTGCAATGAAAACTAGGGATTTCTCGAGTTCTTCCTACGATTTTACCATCAAAACTCAAAATTGTAAACCCATTCTCGAAGATAATACAACTAAAAGTTTTATTTTTCATCATTAACTTAAAAGACCTTATTTTTTAGAAAAAACAAATATAGAGCTCTTCTCGAACTCTGTTGCCTACGAAGATATATATAATTAATTTATTATATATAATTAAATCTTCTTTATTAATTTATATAATTAAAAAGTCAGAAAATTTGGATGTCATGAAGATAATTTTTTTTAAAAGATATATATATTATATGTTGCAACAGATATATTATCTGATGCAACAATTGAACTATTTGTTGTAACGGATGATATATCTATTGTAATAGATGATTTATCTGATACAAAGATATATAATCTGTTGTGCAACTCAGTGTAAAATATAAAAGGTTACTGAAAAGAACTAATTATTTTAATAATTATAAAGCTAAGCTTCAAGCTGAAAAGTCATGACCTATCATAATATTGATTAATTTAATTAAGTCGTAACTTTTTACAGTAATCAAGAATTTCATTAATAAATGGAGGTGAACAGTTATGCCTTAAAATCTGCTTTATTAATTTATATAATTAAAAAGTCAAAAAATTTGAATGTCATGAAGATAATATATTTTAATATATATATATATATATATATATATATATATATATATATATATATTATATTGCAACAGATATATTATCTGATGCAACAGGTTATCTATTTATTGCAAATCATGATATATCTGTTGTAACAAATGATTTATCTGATGCAATAGATATATTATCTATTTTCCAAGTCAGTGTAAAAAATAAAATGGTTCCTGGAAAGAACTAATTATTAATAATAATAAAACTAAAAAGTCATGACCTATCATAATATTGATTAATTTAATTAAGTCACAACTTTTTACAGTAATCAAGAATGTCATTAATAAATGGAGGTGAACAGTTGCGCCTTTAAATCTGCTTTATTAATTTATATAATTAAAAAGTCAGAAAATTTGAATGTCATGAAGATAATATATTTTTTAAAATATATATATATATATTATATGTTGCAACAAAAAAATTATCTGATGCAACAGGTTATCTATTTAATGCAAATCATGATATATTTGTTCTAACAGATGATTTATCTGATGTAATAGATATATTATCTGTTGTCCAAAACAGTGTAAAAAAATGGTTCCTGAAAAGAACTAATTATTAATAATAATAAAGCTGAAAAGTCATGACTTATCATAATATTGATTAATTTAATTAAGTCATAACTTTTTACAGTAATCAAGAATGTCATTAATAAATGGAGGTGACCAGTTGCGATTTTTTGCTTAACTCATTCAAGTTCAATCCTCTATACATAGGTCCCTCCGTACTCAATCATTCGTTCTACTACACACTATTTATTCTTCGCTCTTGTTACACCTTCAACTACTTTCTCTTCAAGGACTTGATAGCTTTTTCCTGTCTCTGGTAAGTTTTTTTCTTGATTTTTGTGTAAATATACGTTGTATTACATTACATTACATTCAAATTCTTTCTTTTCTTTACTTTTGTATTTACGTGTGTGTTTTGTCAACTTATGCATTTTTTAGATATAGATGATCCTATGTGGGATGTCGCTATTTTACGAGACGCCATGAGGGAACTGCAGATGGAGGTTCATGACCTGCATTGGGAGTTGGCCGCCGTCAGAGTAAGGATGCTGCGGGAGATCCGCAGGCTGCGGAGGGCACTGCTGCTGCCCTTTGAAGATTGGCCGGCTGGCCATACAAATAATAATGATGTTAATAATGATGATAATAATAATTAAGCTTTTTTTTTGTTATCTATATATTTTTTTTGTTTGTTTTATATAAAATTATGTTTGATGCACTTGACTTTTTAGTTCTTATTTAACTTTCATGCTATCTATTTTTATTTCTTAACGAATGTCATGTGTATAATTAAGGAATAATTTGATTCCAGTATCAATAGCAAGAACATATAAGTTATCTATTAGGTTTTGTGTGTGACAGAAGCTGTATTTTGTTGTTCGAAACATATCAGTAATCTGATGAAACAGATTATTTATCTGTTGAAACAGATTACTAATCTGGTACAACAAAATACCCATCTATTCAATTCATAATCATATTACAAGCACCTAGAACCCTTAAACATGAATCCAACATGAGTCTACTGTTACAACAGAACATTTATCTGGTGCCGCAGATAATGGATCTGTTTAAACAGATTGCTCTTGTATTGTATTCATGTTCGCGTGAAACTATTGTTGAAAAAACAATACACTAGCATTTACCCAGATTCAACTAAAAAGCATAATCTGACTTATCAAAGTCTCCTCTCAAGTAAATTTCAAAGTTGAAAGTGATTTACGAAATAAAATTTGACATAAGAATTTGATCAAAGAGCAGCAATTGGGGTAACAACAACAACAACAACAACAATGGTCAACAAGAAAAATATGAAGTTGATAATGAAGTATAAGATGATGAAAATGAATCAGAAGATGATAAATAAAGCAACAGCAACAATGAATAACAAATATCACGAAGAGAGAGAAAATAATAACGGATGAGGAGAGAGAAAAAGACGTCTTTTTTTCGTTCGTTCCCTGTTATATATTAACGAACATTTGAATCAAAGTGTAATTTTAAAAACTTGTGGGTTATTTTGAAATTTTCCAAACTTTCTTAAACCATAATGAAGTAATTGTCACCTCTACTCAATTATTAAGACTTGTGTTGCCTACACCTCATTTTAAAACTCTTTTGTCACAGGTGGCCCAAACCCCCGGGTTATATGTAACTTTTGAATGAGACAATAAAATCGTTATCAACATAAAATTGAGTTCCATAGAATGTTAAAGCTAAGCAAAAAATTATTTTTTTGTATGATATATCCTATTTTAAAAATTAAGGCTTGTATGCAATCATGCAATTTATTTTAGGTTTTTATCAATTTATTAAAACATAAGTATTTTGTAAGTTAATGGAATAGTTTTTTATGACTAAAATTATTTGGAGGAAAAATATCATCTTGATAAATTGAAAAGAAATAACTCACATTGAATAAATAGAAAAAGATTTAGAAAAGATTTAAAAGAATTTGAGTTCATGTTTATCTTTACTCATATTTATTCCATGCATTACAATTCACGGATTACTAATACCACCAAATGAGATATATTAGTTATGCACCCTATAATACCATGTAGGGTGTATAATCAATACATATATTAGTTGTACATTACTTCAAAATTACTATCAAACAATGTATTAAATAATACCGCACTTTAATACATGAATTATTTTTCTAATACACTCTACCAAATAGCTCCTTAATGTATTATAACATATTGGCTAATTTTTTTAAAAGAAACTCCGCACATCTTTACTAATTCTATAGAATACTCACTACTAGAAAAAAATGAAAAATCGACCACAGACTGTGGTTGGAAAAAACAGACCACAGGTGGTCGGTTTTTTAAATTTTTTTTTCAAAAAGCGATGACATTTGGTCGCGTTTATATTTTAAAAAATCAAAATAATTATTTCAATAATTTTTATATTAATTATAATTTATTTTACAAAAAGAAATTTAAAAAAAAAATAAAAAACCGACCACATGTGGTCGTTTTTTTTAAGTTAAAAAATATCTTTAAAAACTAACCACAAGTGGTTGATTTTTAAAAATTCTTTTTAATTTATTTTTAGAAAAATTGACCACTTGTGGTCGGTTTTTAATTTAAAAAAAAAAAATACTTTTAAACATAATCTTTATATGTAATCAATAACTATATATATGTAATTAAATATATATATATATATATATATATATATATATATATATATATATTTATTTATTAAAAAAAAAATATTCTTAATCGGTATAATAATTTTTTAAAATTACACTGATCACACGTAGTCGATAATCAGTATAATAATAATAAAAAAAATCAATCATTCTTTAAATTTTTGAAAAAATTAAAATTAAAAATATATCAAATAAAATAAACAAATTACGTTAAACATAATCTTTATCTTTTACTTATGTTTCAAAACATAATATTTTACTTCGTATATACGTTAAATGACGTTAAACATGCATAATTTGTATAATGAATATGTGTGCGTGTGTGTGTGTGTGTGTGTGTATATATATGTATATATATATATATATACCATACCGTTGAGATAATGATATTATGTTACTATTTTAGTTATAATAATGTAATATATAACCGATAATTTATCAGAATATAATGAACATGTTCTATTATAAGATAATACACTTGTGGATGTGGTATATATTAAGGTAATCAAATATAATTAATTGATCACTCATCTGAGTATGTATATGAAATACGTCGCATTATATTATTGGATAATATACTTGTGTACGTATGTGATATATATAGTATGTATTTAGAACTTGATATAGTCGATAGTGTGTATATGTGTGTGTATGTATAGGTATATATATATATATGTATATATATATATATATATATATGTATATCTCGTGTAGTGACGTATGCAGTAATCGATAATTGTGTGTGATGTTAATATACTTATTTTATGTTTATGTATGTGTATGTGTGTGTTATGTTTATATACTTATTTGAAAAATGATAGACAATTGAATTTATGTATATATATGTATATCTCGTGTAGTGACGTATGCAGTAATCGAAAGCTCGATAATTGAATATATATGTCAAAATATTTTGAATAATATATTGATATCATACTATTGAGGAAATAGATATAATATTTAGTGTGAATATGTAGATACGCGTATATTGTTAAAGTTGTAATAACGTAAGACAAGTAATCAATAATTTATTTGATTAACATATTGTATTATGAGGTATATATATATATCAATGAATTTTGCAATTTACGATAAATTTTTGGTTAGTTAGCATTTAATTACAATATTATATATATATAATATCGTAATTAAAAGCTAATTAACCAAAAATTTATCATAAATTGTAAAATTCATTGATATTATTATACGATTGAGGAAATATACTATTTGTGTTATTGTTATAAATATATAGAATTTATTAAAAAAATAATTTGTTTAAAATTAATTTTAATTTGTTAATTGATTGATTTATTTATTGTACTAAATAAAATATTTTTTTATTATTTTGTCAAAAACCGACCACATGTGGTTGGTTTTCTGAAATATAATTAATCGATCACTCATCTGAGTATGTATATGAAACACGTCGCATTATATTATTGGATAATATACTTGTGTACGTATGTGATATATATAGTACGTATTTAGAAGTTGATATAGTCGATAGTGTGTATATGTGTGTGTGTGTATAAATATATATATATATATATATATATATATATATATATATATATATATATATATATATAGTATATACATATTAATTATATAGTGAAGGTATATTAATGACATAAAATAAAACTAACCGATAATTCATCTGATTAGTATATGTGAAATACGTTATATATTATTATTATGGAGTAGTATATTAAAATCGTGTATGTGATGTTTATATTACTTATTTGAAAGTTGATGGACAATTGAATATATGCATATATCTGTATATCCTGTGTAGTGACGTATGCAGTAATCGAAAGCTCGATAACTGAATCTATATATCAAAATATTTTGAATAATACATTGATATCATACTATTGAGGAAATAGATATACTATTTAGTATCAATATGTAGATACGCGTATATTGTTGAAGTTGTTATAACGTAAGACAAGTAGTCAATAATTTATTTGATTAACATATTCTATTAAGAGGTATAAATATAAATATATATATCAACGAATTTTACAATTTACGATAAATTTTGGATTAATTAGCATTTAATTATGATATTATATATATATATATATATATATGTATATATATATACACATACATATATATATATAATATCGTAATTAACAGCTAATTAACCAAAAATTTATTGTAAATTGCTTTATTCATTGATATTATTATACGATTGAGGAAATATACTACTGGTGTTATTGTTATAAATCTTATAGAATTAATTAAAAAATTAATTTATTTAAAATTAATTTTAATTTATTAATTTATTGATTTATTAATTGTAGTAATTAAAATAAATTTTTTATTATTTTGTTGAAAACCGACCACGAGTGGTTGGTTTTTATTAAAATGTCCAGAAAACCGACCACAAATGGTCGGTTTTCAACAAAATAATTAAAAAAAATTAAATATATAACTCCTACCCGACCCACCCCCACATGACCCGACCCGTTATAAACTATATCCTATCGACCTAAACACCAAAACACACAAACACACACAAAAATCACGCAAAATCTTAAACACGCCAAAATTAATTTTCCAATCGTAAAAATCACCATAACCACTGCTCCGGCGAGTGCTCTAGCCACTGTTTCGGTGATCACAGCTCATCTCAGGTATGAATTTTATTGTATTTTGTGATTATTGTGCTTTTTGAAGTTGATCTATAGGTGTACTAGTTTATATAATTGTGAAATTTATAATGTTGAAGATTAGTTTAGTTTGAACTAGCTTTTTTAAACTCGTTTGAAGCTCGAATTTTGTTTAGTTATTTGAAGAATTTTTGAGCTATACACATAATTGTTTGAACTAGTTTAGCTTGTTTAGCTTGTTATTTTTTTATTCTTGAATGGATTTTATGGTTTAGCTTTTTGTCTTTAAAGTGAATGGATCTACTTTTATGGTTTAGCACTTTAGCTTGTTGCTTTTTATATGAGTTTTACTAAATCACTCAAAGTTGGAATATTTTATCTTGATTTTTTTAGGTTCTTGATTCGTTGACCGGTTATCTCTTTCACTTTAATTTAGGCCAAGCAAAGGTAAGTTTATTTCTCGTGATTCACTATTTTTGTTATCTTCTTGTTATTATTCATATTGAAGTCTAGTGAAGCCATGTGTGGCCTTGTTCGATTCACTAGGATTGTTGTTATGTTCTTGTTATTTTTTATATTGAAGTCTAGTGAAGTCATGTGTGGCCTTGTTCGATTCACTAGCATTGTTGTTGACATCTTGTAGGCCTTGTTGTTGCTTGTTTCATGAATGTGATTTTGTTTTGATACTTAGTTGGTTGAAAATGGTTAAGTGTAGGAACTTTAGAGGAGATTTTTTGTTTTGAATGTGGTTTGTTAGGTGAGTTAGTTGCTTGAAAATGGTTAAGTCTAGGGACTTTGAAGGGGATTTTGTGTTTTGAATATGGTTTTGTTTTGAGACTTAGTTGGTTGAAATCGTTAAGTGTAGGGACTTTAAAGGGGATTTTTAGTTTTGAATGTGGTTTGTTAGGTGACTTAGTTGCTTGAAAATGGTTAAGTCTAGAGACTTTGAAGTGAATTTTTTTGTTTTGAATATGGTTTGGTAGATGACTTAGTTGCTTGAAAATGGTTAAGTCTAGGGACTTTAAAGGGATTTTTTTTGTTTTGAATGTGGTTTGGTAGGTGACTTAGTTGGTTGAAAATGGTTAAGTCTAGGGACTTAAAGGAGATTTTTTTTTGTTTTGAATGTAGTTTGTTAGGTGACTTAGTTGCTTAAAAATGGTTAAGTCTAGGGACTTTAAAGGGAATTATTTTGTTTTGAATGTGGTTTGGTAGGTGACTTAGTTGCTTGAAAATAGTTAAGTCTATGGACTTTAAAGGAAATCTTTTTTTTGAATGTGGTTTGTTAGGTAACTTAGTAGCTTGAAAATGGTTAAATTTTTGTGACTTGGTCTAATTAGTTGAATCTGATTGATTGTGTAGATGGAACCTGATTATAACTGAATATATCAACGGAACAATGACAATAGAAAGGGTATTAGTGAGGAATTTGTTGAAGGTGTCAAAAGATTTGTTGAACATGCTAAGACACTTGATATGTGGACACATTATCGAGTTATTCATTGTCCTTGTGTTAGATGTGATGGTATAAATCTTATTAGTAAAGAAGATGTAAAGGAACATCTTTATAGAAAGGGGTTTCACGAGGACTTTTTTAAGATTACGTGGTATTTATGGGGATGTTGTGCAAAATAACTTTGTTGTTGGAGAAAGCAGTAGGTCTCCAGGGCATAATGAATATCAAGATACTAGGATGACAAAAATGGTGCACGATGCTTTTGGGATACAACACGGGGTTGACTTTAGGGAAAATGTTGAAGATGCTCCTAATAGCGAAAAGGGCAATTTCTACAAAGAATTGCATGCTGCTAGTCCTCCTTTGTTTGATCAGTGTTCGCACTCTTGTTTGTTTGTTGCTGTTAGATTATTAAGTATTAAATCTGACTGAAATATTATTGAAAAAGGAATGGACTCAGTGATAGATTTTATTAAAGAGTTAGTTGACCAGAGTTAGTTAACCCCGGCTTGGAGGTTCCTGATTCTTTCTATAAGGGAAAAAGATTGGTGTCAAAGTTAGCTCTCTCCTCGGTTAGAATTGATTATTATGAAAATGGTTGCATGTTATACTTTAAGGAAGATTCTAACCTAGAGTTCTGCAAGTTTTGTCAGCACTCTCGATATAAGTGTGGTTCTACTGGAAATCAAATTACTATTAAGGCGATGCATTATTTACCTCTATACCAAGGTTGAAGAGTTTGTATGCTTCAAAAAGCTCAGCTCCTCATATGAGATGGCACAGTGAAAATAGAAGGCTAACTGATGTTATGTGTCATCCATCTGATGGAGAGGCTTGGAAGCATTTTTATGCAACTTATCCAAATTTTGCGGCTGAGCCACGAAACATTCAATTAGTATTATGTGCGGATGGGTTCTCTCCTTTTTCAGTTGGTGATGCGTCATATTCATGTTGGTCTGTATTTATCACTCCTTATAATCTTCCTCCTAAAATGTTGATGACTAGTCCCTATATATTTCTGAATTGTGTTATTCCTAGCCCGCGTAATCCAAAAAGCAGAATAGACGTCAACTTGCAACCTTTGATTGATGAACTCCAAATTTTATGGCATGAGGAAGTTAAAACTTAGGACATCTCTCTTAAATAGAATTTCAATCTGCGTGCATATCTAATGGGGACTATTAATGATTTTCCTACTTATGGAATGTTGTCTGGGTGGATGACTTCTGGAAAGCTGGCTTATCCCTACTGCATGGAAAAAACAAAATCTTTCACATTGAGACATGGCAGGAAAAATTTATGGTTTGATTGTCATCGTTGTTTCTTGCCACCTGATCATGAATTTTTGAGTCTCAAGAATGTATTTAGAAGGAATAGAAGGGAACATAATGGTCCACCTCGAAGGCTTTCTGGTCATGACGTCTGGAAAATAGTTCAGGATTTGCCTAAAGCCAGCGAGGAACGATTTTACCGGCTTGATGGATATGGCATTTCGCATAACTGAACTAAGCAAAGTATATTTTAGGAGTTAGAATATTGGCCAGATAATTTACTTAGAAATAATGTTGATGTCATACATACTGAGAAGAACTATTTTGACAACTTGTTCAACACAGTTATGGATGTCACCGGCAAAACAAAGGATAATCCTAAGGACAGACTTGACTTACCAGAATATTGCAACCGCAGAGAATTACACTCACAACAGGGGCCCAACGATAATATTCTTAAACCCAAGGCTAGTTTTACATTCAAGTTGGACCAAAAGCGTTAAATATGTGAGTGGGTTCAAAGTTTGAAGATGCCTGATGGATATGCCTCAAATTTGGGAAAGAGAGTTGATATGACACAAGAAATCTTGCATGAAATGAAAAGCCATGATTGTTATATTTTCATGGAACAATTACTTCCAATTTCTTTTATTGGTTTACCTGAAAACATGTGGAAACCAATAGCAGAGATCAGTTTGTTCTTCAAAGACTTATGTACCACCACATTAAATGAAGAAAATCTGGTGTGAATGGAAAGTAATATTATTGTTATCACCAACAAGCTAGAGAAGATTTTCCCGACAGCGTTCTTCGATGTGATGGAACATCTTCCCATTCACCTTGTGCACAATGCTCGGCTACGCGGTCCAGTTCAAACTAGGTAGATGTATCCATTCGAACAGTAAGCATTTGCAACATATTTAAATTCATACATATCTTTTTTAAATATAGTACACATTTAACCTTAAGATTGTACAGGGCAATTGGAAAATTGAAAAGGGGTCCCAAAAATAAACATAGGGTGGAAGGCTCTATAGTTGAGACATATCTTGCAAGAGAAACTTCTCAATTTTGTTCATACTACTTTTGTGATGAAGTTGCTTGTTCAAGAAACCGACCGAATCGTCATCGGTGATGTGAATAAGCCTTATTTACAACCGATATCAATTTTCAATCAATCTAGTTGTAAGGCTAAAAAGACCATACCTCGTCGGCTCACCCCTATGGAGCGCAAATCAGCAACTTTGTATGTCATGCTGAATTGCCCGAAATTGAGCCCTTTCTGAAGTAAGGAGATTAAAATTTTAACATATCTTATTTGTTTACTAATTTTCTTAAAGAAACTAATTGTGTTTCCCATGTTGGATGTTCAGTTCATTTAAGACTCAATTCCACGAAAATCAAGTGCATGCATCCTTTGCAACATAGTTTAAAAATGAGGTTCGTAAGTGTATTAATATTTCTACAAAGTTTAAATATTTACACATTCCTCAACTAAAATATATATGTATAATATTTTTAGGTACACCATTCACCAAATGCAGCCGCATACGATCAGCTCTTGAGAGACATTTCTTTGGGTCCAGTTGAAGCTAATGCAATGTCCCAATACAAAGTAAATGGGTTTAAATTTTCCACCGAACAACACTTTAGAACAAGGAAAACAAACAATAGTGGTGTTTGGGTTAAGGGTGATGATGATGTTGATTTATTTGGCATCATACACAAGATCTTACAACTAGAGTATACTGGTTTCCCAATTAAAAAAATCATTATTTTTTGATGTAAGTGGTTTGATCCAAGTACAAGAGTACATAAGGAGCATAACATCATTGAAGTAAATCACAATAGGTCGTATCCTATTTACGATCCATTTGTTCGAGCGCAAAATGATAAACAAGTGTATTATGCTCCTTATCCGTTGCGCAATGACAAGTCTGATTGGTGGGCTGTAATCAAAACAAAGCCCATAGGCTGGGTGGAAGTTGAGAATGTGCTGAAGACTGCGTATCAAAATGAAATGCAGATTGATCACCAACTAGAGGACGTCGAATTAGTAGAGGTTTGAATCACCCGAAAAATATATTTGAAGAAGTTAATATTGTCGAAGAAGATGCTGAGTGGATAGGAGATGAGGAAACCTACGAAGAAGGTGAATGGTTTAGTGGAGAGTCTTCAGAAGAGGAGGATTAGTTGTGTAGGTTGTATTTATTATATATTGATGTCTTTATGCTTTGTACTATATATTTACCTTTATGTTTCTTGTTTAAGTATACTGTTTAAGTTTGTTGTTTCCACTTTTGCATGATTTATATAGTAATAAAAATATTCTTGTCTATATCTTGTAGTGTATTAGAGCGATTTGAAATGTGAATTAGTATCTTGAAATTAGTTACTTGGAATGTTTTCTCATATATTTATTTTTTAGGAACTAACTACTTGTTAACTTAACATAATTTAGATGTCAGACAGAGGTGACAAGGGTAAGGGAAAAGTTGCTACTACAAAACCAAAAAAGAATAGACAACCTCCGCCTTATAGACGACCGACAGGTATTCATATATCTGAGGATCGATTTGCTGATGCAACAGCACGACCCTCATATTCTAGGTCATCCGAGGATTCGATACCTACTCCTACGCATGTGGGGCCACAACATGGGTCTACACCGACTCATTCTGCTCCTATGATCATGCCACCGCCAGCACAGTACTATCAGACGGTCGCTGGCCCTTCCAGACATCTACCATCATCAATACCCTCTTGCAGCAGTCACGCATCTTCGCACAGTGATCCTGCTGGATCTATTGGGTTGTCGGATCTTCATCTTGGAGGCACTACATATGGTGCTTCAGATCCGCCCACGCCAGTGCATTCACTATCACTTACTAGGCAGCCAGAAGACAAAGATAATTCTTGGAGGATTTATTTTGTTCCTGTTGCGAGATGGCAAGATTTCAAAATATAATAACATTGCTCATTTTTTTCATTACTATATTATTATGCTCTATGAAATTACTGTTTGATCTTGTGTTGTAGGTTTAGGCCAGATGCTGGAGTTGGACAAAAGATGCGAATATGCATTACTCGACACTTCAACGGCTACTGGACCAGCTGGCAAAAGGTTCCAGAACTTGACAGGGATAGAATGTTTGAAGAATATAAGGTAAAGATTTAACTTATCAACTACTTATTAACACTTTGTTAGAACAAAAGATTGAATATTATATTTTTATTGTAGAAATTTTACTGGTGGGATGCTGCAAATGCATTTCTTATAAAGAAGAACTTTTTCATAAGATGTAGAGCCAGATTTAACGATCTCTTGGATTATGCCCGAAAGAAATTGATAAAACCTAAGTGAATTCCTGAACCCGCTGGCAACTGTATCTTCGCCATTGGAGTAGCGCAGAATACCAATTGTTGAGGAAGAAAGGAAAGAAAGACCGGGCATCATCCAAGGGTGGCTCCCTACATACTGCGGGTGCCAGAAGTACTCTTGTTGTGCTGGAAAAAATGGTATGTAACTTTTACAGTTTTAATTGTTTGTTTCTATTTAAAGTTTTTTATTATTTGAACATTGATAATTTTTTCATATGTAGGAAAAAGAAAAGGGTAGGCAAATACCAACTGATGAGTTATTCAAGGAGACTCATCTGGAAAAAAAAACCGACTGATGAAGATGTCTGGGTTGAAGCTCGTGCAAAAGTTGTCCACGTAAGAAACAAATTTTGAATTTATGAATTTTTTCTCAAAGTTGATATTATTCAATTATAACTACTTTAATATTTTTTGACTTTTAGTATTAACTTTACTTTGAATATAGGATGAATATACGCGTCTTATTGGTGAGTATCGTAGTAGTCAGCCTTCCGAAAGTCAGGGTGACCCAATACCCCAACATTTAGAGGAGGAGTTATGGTCAAAAGCTGTAGGTCCTGCAAATAAAGGTCATTTCTACGGATATCACACAAAATCTTTTAGTGATAATATTAGGTGTTCGTCCGGCGTTGCATACTGTAGCTCTTCAGTTGATAGAGAAACCATTGAAAGACTACAAAATATGATTTCTCAACTCAATCAAGAGCTTGTTGAACAAAGAGAGAGGTTTGCTAAACAAAGAGAGAGGCAGAAGAAGACGGAGAAGCCAACAACATCACAGATCAAGATGTTGCAGCAGCAATTCAGCTCTTTCATTCAGACTGCGGGGGTTATTCCTCCGTGTCCTGGTGATGTAGTTCGGGCAGCAAAAGTTCTAGGCCCCTGGATGATTTCAGTATAGATGATGATATGGAAGACGAAGAAGAATTCGATGCTGATGACTTTTAGTTTTTTTGTATGTATTGTACTTTGAATTTAGACATTTTGTTGTTTGAAACTGTTGTTGTAGTTTTTTCATACTCACTTTTGTTGGACATTTTGTATGTGTTGTACACTTTTGAAAGTATTTACATTTGGTTTTTGGTTGTTGTTGTTGTTGTATTTGATTTGGTTACTGCTGTATTGCATTGTTTTTGTTGCATGCTGTATTTGGGTTTTGAATTTTTTTTTTTAAATTCCCAGAAAAAACAACCACAAGTGGTCAGTTTTTGAAAAAAAAAATTCCAAAAAATCGACTACAAGTGATCGATTTTTTATTAAATTTAATTAACTAATTTAATAAAAACCGGCTTGTGGTTAGTTTTTTAATAAATTAATTAATTAATTTAATAGAAAACCGATCACTTTAATTAATTAATTTATTAGCAAACCGATCACCTGTGGTCGGTTTTCTATTAAATTAATTAATTTATTTATTAAAAAACCAACCACTTTAATACTAAAATTAATTAATTAATTTAATAAAAAATCAACCACTTGTGGTCGTTTTTTTTCCTAAAATTATTTTTTCCAATTTTAATAAAAAAATAATAAATTTTAAAAATATATATATATTTTAAAATAAAAACGACCACTTGTGGTCGGTTTTTAAAAAACTACCACTACTTTACCGGCCACACATTTTGGTCGATTTTGTGGTCGGAAATTGGGAAAAATCGACTACATGTGGTCGATTTTTGTGGTTGGTTTTCACCTTTTTTTTAGTAGTGATTTGACATCTCCCACCAGCAATAGGTATTAGATAATTCTGTTAACCAACATTTGAATAGATGGGGAGAAATTTTGATAAGTCTCTTACTTTGCACGATATTACTCTAAAATTTACGCTAAACCTAGAAAAACCACAAAATTTCTAAATTATTATAAGGAACACACACAACTTCGATTGCAAATTTTTCATAAGACTATATCAACTCGTAACAGCATATTAATCCTGAGTTGATCTTGAATACTAGTTTAGGATGCATGTGTTGCACGTTTGCATCACATTAATATAAAAATTACATGTAAAATAAATGAAGTATATGAAGAAAACTTTATATAGGTTACTATTTAATGAGTTAAACTCTTTCTCATTAAGAATTACTCGATACATTGGACTTATACATACATATCAAGGAGGAGTCGTATTGCTCTGTGTATCTATTTCTACCAAGCCAATATTATCTCTAAAGCATTGCACATACTTCAAAATTAACATCTTTAGGTTGTTTGGTAACATATATGTGCAGTACGCAGTTATGTTCCAAACAATCTAATCTAAAAACGATTCTCATACATGTATTTTTTTTATAAGTCCATATTGATTATATTACCACTCCTATTACTATGTGATTCCAACTTGAATGTTTTTGACCAGATTCTTTATCTTCAATTTAAGTTCATTACTTTTAAGGTTTTCTAATTTATCCTTAATCTAATGTGTGAATTGTTATGTCTGCTTTATGGTATTTCTTATCACGTGTAAGTTTTATAGTCTTCATTCCAAAATATTTGGTACAAGATTAATCTCATAATGATAAATTTTTAATGTTAAACATATTTAAACTTTCTTTGAAAGGAATCTTTGTTTTGTTTGGTGTAAGCATGATTTTTTTATTTAGTTTTCCGTCCTTCATAAGTTTTACAAGTAGACAGCATATAAAATGACACGTAAATCGATTATAAAATATATTCATTACAAATTATCCTCTCTACACCTTGATAACTTTAGAATTGCACAATGGATCCCAGGTCACCTTTGTTAGGGAACACTTTACTCTTAATGTAGATTTTTTTTTTATGCAAATTCAAATTTAAGTGGGCTCCAATATAAATACTGAACACTTATTGAAAAATCGGAAAAAATAGATCTGCATAATGCATCTTCCGAACTGCTTGAACAACCACCCCTACTAACAGCTACTAATTGAACCTTACTTTGAAACCATTTACTGAAGTATATTCTCAACAGCTACTAAAGTAGAGGGACGATACTGTTAAAATTGATCTTGGGCCTAACTCACACCCCAAAAGCTAGTTCAGGAGGAGGAAAATTGTCTAAGCCTTATAAAGAGAACATTCATCTCATTAACCACCAATGTGGGACTGTCTTCTCAATCTTTAACAGATACGTTCCAAAACCTACAAATAAAATAAAATTAGAAAATTAATATGAGAAGTGAAAGATTGAAAAAAAAAATGTGAGGAAAAAGAATTAAGTGCCTACGTTTGGAAAATATAATCATAGTGCCTACGTTTGGAAAATATAATAATACTTTGCTCAAGTATGTTTGAGGTATACAAAGGCATTGTACTGTTTGTCACAAAATCAAGCTACCACCGAGGTCCTAAAATTTAACTAATAGTGAAAAAATGAGGTACGTAGGTGCTTTACTGATTTTGCATGCTTATTAGATTTTTATTTAGATCTAATGCATTTTCTAAATTGAGACCTTTAATTAAGGGTATAGAGAATTACAGATCTCAATGCTACTCATACCTCATCAACAATTTCAAGCAAATGCTATAACAGATATTATATCTTATTTTATCTTATCCAAATAGTTTCTATTGATTTCCTTGTAGTAGGAATAATGAGCCTTGATGTAACTTGCTTCTTGTTGATAATATCATGATCACAACTTCCTCATCTTCAATCAACTGCTTCTTTCATCATAATCTCAGTTTTTGTAAGCCCTTTGTATAACAATTTGAACTCACATGGTCAACTAAAAGCTATTAAAAAGGGGACTAATCAGTAAGCAAATCACATTTTAGAACTAGGTAATTTATTCGCGCTATGCACGATCATTAAAAGTTATATTTAATTTATAAATTAATATTTTATAATATTTTAATGTAAAAGATGTTTTAATTTTTAAATCCAAATAGATCAAAATTTAAATTTCAAATACAATTTGTTATTCACACTTTGTTATGTATTTTTATTACCTTACTAAATTCAAGCAAACAATAACTTTGAAGCTCACCTAAACAAATTGTATAAGAATATTCTATTTCCTTATTATTGTCTCACATAATATACAACAGTGAAAAATTATACTATTATTTATCTCACAAAGTCATCTTAGCTCCCGCCATTTAATAATTATATTTATATTTTGAATTATTCAAAAACTATGTTCAATATTTCTTTACATAGTTCTTAACTCTCCAAATATTTATGAAAAAGGTATAATTCGACTTTTGCATTGCACATACTTTTGCACTTGCTTGGTGTAGTCTTTAAATTAAAATTATCAGTTTCAAAAGGAAGAAAAAACTATGTCCTTTTATTAAAAGAAACTTATTATCTACATAGTTCAATTATTTTTCAATATTCAATTATTTATGAGACCCACATTTCATCTAAGAAGGAATAAAACATTCACTTTCCACTACAACAAATCTCATCATCTATGACGAATTATTTTTTCACATAAAACTCATATTTCGTCATAAAAAATATTTTGTAACGAGAAAAAAAAAATCATCAATCCTTCGTCCCTAAACGTGGGTCGCTAAAAGTAATTGAAGACAATTTAATATTTTATCGCTAAATAAATCTTATTAACTACAAAATAAAATTTTGTCCCCAAATGTGGAGTATTTGTGACAAACTTATTTGTCAAAAATAGAGTAAAATATTGTAGCTAAAAATAACATAACGTCGCTAAAAGAATGCTTATTACTGATAAATCTAATTTGTCACCAACTTTAAATTTGGTTAGTGACGATATTGTCCGTTTCTAAAAGTATGGATAATTTATCACTAAAACAATGTGATTACGTCACTTAAAGGTACCTAATTTGTGTACGAAAGAAAAATTTTGTCTCTAAATATATAAATTAGTGACAAACTTTTCTTATCTAGGAAATGCAACAATTTTATAGTTAAAAACTATTTGTGTGTCTTGCTATTACTGACAAATTAATTTGTCACTATATGTCTATCTTAAAATCACTGTCGAGCCATTTTTAAGCTAATTTAATTTGTACGGCTCACAAGCTTATAAGCACAATTGTTGTTTTCTATATAATTTGAATATGATAAGAATAGCAATGAGAGTCATTCAAGTTTCAACAAATCATTTATAATTAATATTTATATATGAACTCTTGTATAAATTTCTCAAACAGTACCAATATTCTCAAAAAGAAAATATTCTAACAAATGAGATAAAACATGTCTAGAACTTAATAAAAGAATCATATTAATAATTCTCATTTTATTAAGGTTGGCCCAAATGAAAACCACAATCATTATCTATTTATCGTCATTTTCTTTGCATCTTTACCTCCTGAATATCAACACTAGCTTCACTCCATGGTGTACAAGTCAGATCACCTTATTCTTTAGAACGGATCTGCAAAATAAAATTAAGGCAGTTAACTCTTATATTAACAAACAAAAATAAAGTTAAAAGTATTGGAATACAACTTGACTTAATCTTTAATAACTTCTAAGGGCGCCTGTATGAACCATCATTTGCGCCCATTAATTATTCATATAGAGATAAGAAACCCATATGAGAGGCAGAACGTATGAAAAAGATAGCAACACAAGTAAATGAATTAAGCAACAAAAATAAATCTTTCCACAAACATAGCAAACAAGAAAGTATAACACCATTTTGATAACTTCGATTATTCAATAGCTTTGGAGCAACAAAAGCGGGTTCTAGGTCTGGTGTTGTTGAGCGTTGAACTGAAATATGCCTCGTAAAACTTGAATTAATAATTTAGAGATCACCTGTTTGGCTGGCATTGACAAATGACTACTAGACTCTGATACACTTCTACTCCAATACAAACCCTTGAAAACAAAATAAAGGATGTTTTCTACCAGATCATCATATGTGTAACTGTAACTAATTCAATTCAGAACCAAACCAACGGACAACAGAAATGAGTAACAGTGAAAAGATAATGGAACCCATGAAACATTCAATAACAACCTTAAAGGTACTCTACTCTAAGTATATTAAAGAACAAACAACAAGCTAATTAGATCTAGAAGCAAACAAAATATCAGCTAGTGAGAACTTGAACAATCATATTGTCGATCAAATCTAGTCTTCTCAATGTTGTGTTCTTAAAGTTCTTACCAACATTGGAGACATACTTTTTTTTATAGCCGTGGTGTTGGGGTCAACTTGCGCGCACTGCATCTTACTAATTTAAGGGGCACCTCCCATCAGCAACAGGTACCAATTTTGATAACCGTGGTCTTAGAGTCAACTTGCGTGCACTGCACTTGACTAATTTCAGGGGCACCTCCCATTAGCAACAGGTGCCAAATAACTCTTTCCATCAAAGCTAAAACAGATGGGAAGAAATCACCTAGTATTTGTCTCTGTTGGAAATTGAACCTGAGACCTCATGGTGCTCAATCCAACTTCACTGAACCACTAGACCACAAACTTAGGTGCTGACATACTTTAAATAGTAGACTATTAGAAATCACCAGTTACAACAATAGAAGCCTAATATATACACAGGATATGAAGGCAACAGTTAGTCTAGTCATGAACCAACTGCTAGTAATGTTGGTTTACTATGTTCATACTATAAAAGAAGATAAATATAATCATATTTTGTAAGAAGAATCTAAAACACAACAAGTATACATTAAAAATTTAATATGGACACTAATGGTCTAAAGAGATTTATAATCAAGCTAAAGCTGAGAGGTGATCAAATAAAATTTTGCACCGTGAAACATACAAGAAAGCTAAGTACCTACTACAAATATTGCATATAGCCACAAAACCATATTATTTTGTGTTCAAGACTTGTACCCCTTCTTAAAATATAGACTTCTTGATTCTATTATCTTTATACTGCCAAAACCAATTATTATGTTAAAAGAATTCTGGTTATAGCAACTATATTTGTCTATTTTGAGCAACTTAGCATGCTCTCTATCGAAATTTTTTATTCATTTTCACTTATTTGGTGTCTAGAAATTGTGACATTCAAATAAAATTTCATCAAAATTTTGACTTTTCACATTGCACGCAATGTACACAAGAGTGGAGATATTTCAAACTTCCGTAAATGGAGAATCAATGTACACAAGAGTGGAGATATTTCAAACTTCCGTAAATGTAGAATTAAAAAATACTGATCTAGTATTTCTTGGGATCTGACTATAAGAAATAAAGTGGAGAGAATTTGCTTACATTGTCAAGCTCCATTGAAACGTGTAAATATTCACCCATGAACCAAAACTGTGAAACAGTTAAGTTCTTGTTAGTACATTATTTAACAAAGAACTAGAGGATCTATATTTAACTGCAGGTAAAAGATAGCAATAGTTTACTCCACTAATCATAAAAGTTGCTGGTATAGAATTTAAATGAAAACAAAATCAGGACTTTGAGGTGAAAAGAATACTAAACTCTACCTGCTTCAATGTCTATGTACTGAGACGGAGATCTAGATCTAATTTTACATGATATGGCCTATTTTAGATTATCAGACTAGATAACTCTTTTATCAGTGATGTATGAGATTGACACTATGTGGATCCAACTAACCACAAGATACGAAAATGGGTGTGGCATGGTGAGTTGCATGATGCATTCACTTCTCAGGAAATTAACAATGTTATGTCAGATGCTTTATGAGCAACTAATTACTCTTTCTGCCAAAAAAAATCAAGTAAAATGCAACTAGTTAAAAAACTGACAAAAGAGTATCTTTTTGAGAAATAGATCTTTTACCAAACTCAATTTCAATATCAATTATCCAAATTATATAAGTACAACACAAATACTACACTTAACCGACTTGGCATTAAATTATTTAAGAGTTCCATGCATATTGAAATTGTTCATTTCACCAATATTGTTAAAACAAGATCGTGCAGCCTATCCATGGTGAGAACTATTAAACAATATAACAATGTCGTCAGTAGAAAATGCTAAGAAGCAAAGAGGAAGAAGTCCCTTAAAGCTTGTTCAATTGGGAAACAAGTAAACCCAGGATTGTTATTCCACTCTAAATATGGGATAAAATGAAACTACAATTTTGGACTAAGTTATCTCGCGATTTTATCCCAACCAAACATAGGATAATCTCATCCAAAAATTAATTTCGAAATTAGTTATTCCTTATTTCTTGTACCAAGCGAGCCTTTAGACTCTTAAGAATACTATATATCCTTGTTGTAGTTACTTCTTTTTTAACAACACATTGCTTGTGACATTACTCTTTGAGATTACCGAATTCAAAAACATCTCATTTGAGTCAAGGGTCTAAAAAAAAATAGACTCTGTAACCAAAAAAAGATAAGAGTAAGGTCTAAATACATTTTACCTTCCCAAACCAAAGTTGAGGGACTACAATAAGTATGTTGTTGTAGACAAGCAGCAAAACAGCAAGGGACATCAAACCTATTTGTCATAAGGTTTATGATTTTTTTAAGGATCCACTTTCTCAAATCAATTGTACAACTAGTATATCCTACCATATTCCTTGATTTCTAAAGTAATATTTACAACAACAAACCCAGTAAAAATAAAAAAATAATGTTACGAAAAAGTTAAAGTTGAGTCTTTTATCTAATAACATGGTCAGACTGGCCTCTTAAAGTTTTGGATCACAACATTCACATTAACATACAAATACAAATAAGAAATGTTCAAGCTTAAATGCAATGTGAAAGAACGGAGAAGAGTGAAAAGGGTAGCAAATGAAACAAAAATTGATGAGGAGAGGAGATTCAAAAGGGATTGCTAAAAATTACCTGGATGGATCAAATTTCAACTGATTTAAAGAGAATGTAGTAAAGAAACCAAAGAATACAAAGGGAAAAAAGATCGATCCATCTTGGCTTTCTAGTTCTCCAAATACCCATGACACCCGAAATGAATGCATACCAGTTTCTAGAGAAAATTGAAAAATAGGTGTCTTTTAAGTCTTGAATGAAGGATTGGTGACATTGACCAACAGATAGGGTCAAACATTATTAGAAAACTTGATCAAGTTAATTGTGGACTTGATTTATATTTTCAAGACTTTCTAATCTTTTCAAAAGTACAAATCAACCCAACCCACACCCTCTTCAATCTAAATCAACCACTCTCTTCTCTCTCTTGACAGCTTCTTTCAACTCTCTCCCAACCAACAGTTCTGCAAAATTTCTTCCTTCAACCCCTAACGATAAATAGCTGGGCTTCGAGTTCCCCTCTTTAATTCAATCAACTTATCTCTCATCCCTCTCTCGACAGCTTCTCTCATCTCTCTCCCAACCAACTGTTCTGCAAATTTTTTATTTCAATCCTCGATGAATTCAATATCTGACTACAAATAGTTGGGATTCCAGTTCCTTTTCGACTTCAATCGACGTGACAGCCTTGCTTTCCGGCCACAACAGCTTCGAATTCTTCATCGGTCCTTTTCTTTTTTCACAGGTAAAAAGTTATGGTCTTTTTAGTTTTGAAGTAAACAAGGAACTTGAGCCAACTTCTCTTATAGTATTGGTTAACAATTTTAATATTTGTTGCACTAATTTGAAATGCGGTCTGAATAAAACCCTAATTTCTGGTATTTCTTCTCTCTTCTCTTTTCGAAGTGAATTATGATATTTTGTTGTTTGTTGTATTTTTTTGAAGTTTGATTTTTATTTTTTGTGTTTATAAAAATAAAAGGACAATTTGGTTTGATTTGTTCTGTTCTTGTTCTTGGTAAAAATGGTGAATTGTTATTTTTTGTTTAACAAAATCGTGCTACTATTTCCTCCGACAGATTACCCATCTGGTGTAACATATTAACCATCTGATGCAACAAATTCATCATATGATGCAACAGATCAATCATCTGATGCACCAGAGGAACCATCAAATTATAATTCTGATATAATAGATTAATAATCTGATGCAATAGTTTTACCATTATTGGAATAGATTAAGCTTCGGATAAAAAATCTGATGCAACTAATTAACCATTTGGTGCAATGGAAGAACCATCAGATTAATGATCTGATGCAATAGATGAACCTCCTGTTGGATAAAATCCTACCAACTCTTCCTACAGGAAAAGTCCAAGACTTGATTTTTCCAACTGATCATTCATCTGCCGCGATTGACGACCCTATGTTGGAGGAAATCTAAACAATATTGACTGTTGATAAATGTTCCAACAGATCACTCATGTGTTACAACAGATGTGTGACCTGTTGCACAGACCATTTATCTTTCTCAACAGATGAGTGATATGTTTTGTATTATCGCAATAGATTACTCAGTCATTGCTATGAATTATTTAACTATTCCAATAGATCACTCATATGTTGCAACAGATAATGTCACAACAGTTGTGTTATCTGTTGAACAGACCATTCATCTATCTTAAAAGATGAGTGATATATTTTGTATTATTACAACAGATTACTCATTCGCTGCAACAGTTTGGTTATATGTTGCAACAGATATACTACGTGGTGCAACAGATCGGTGATCTGTTGCAACTGTTATTTTACTATTTTGCTTGTTTGATTTACTGTTATCCTTTTTTAATGATGCATTAATTAACAATAATATATTATTTTATGTTCCTATTAATTTTAGATAATATGGTTTCCAAAAGAACAGAAACTGAATCAAGTCCAAGTAAAGGAATAAGTGAAGCAGCTAGGTTACATCCACCACTCTATGAGCTTACTTTACAAGCGTTATCTCAATCGGAAGCAGAATATGATGAACAAGGGGAGGAGAAGTATTTCCAAAGAGATGATGCAGATGTTAATAGCACTTCCATTGAAGAGCTGGTCAAAGCCTTCAGCATTGATCGTTATCCTGTGAGAATGCAGTACGATGGTGCCGCAGATTTAACAGGTGATTTCGTTGTTAAGTAAGCCATGGGAAAATCTTTCGACGCCTTCAGAAAAATACTTCGAGAACAAAAATTGGATGCTTATTTTAGGGACAGCTGCTTTGGGAAATATCTTGATTTACCGGAGGACAGCAATGCTCATTTCCAAATAAAAATGGTATATGAACTTCTCAAGCGTAAGTTTATGTATGAAAACAAAGATAAGATGGATGAGGTGTGGATAAATTATTGTGTCATGCCTGTTTGTTTTGGTTGGAAGGAGCTTGCCATAGTTACTGGACTAAAATATTATCCTTCTTCTCAAGTTATACCTATTCTAACCCAAAAAAAGCACCCCGCACACCCAAAAAAGGCAAAGGCAAGTCGTGTGATCGTGATGACCTGGTGTCCATTGTTGGTCCAAGCTTCAAAAACAAAAATTTGATAGAAGCGTTGAAAGGTAAAGGACTTTCAAAGAAACACAAGCAGTCATTGTGCTTGGTTTGGTTTGTACATAATATTCTTTGGGCGAGAGACGTTAACAACAATATAAGCCTCGATTTAATAAAGCTCTCCAAGGATCTTGAGGTGTTTAAGCGCTAGCCATGGGGATATGAAAGCTTCAAAATGACTGTCAAATATTTGTTGACTCCATTAGCGTCAAAGACAGTCAACTTATATGGCTTCCCATGGGCTTTCATGGTAAATGTTTCTTTCTTTTATTATGATATCATTCATTTTTTTCTCTCAATAATGGTTTTGATTTATTGGCGTTATTTTGTAGGCTTAGGCGTTTGAAGTCATTCCCTATTTGAAACAACTAGTGAACTACCAGGAAGGAGTTTTCTGTCAAAGAATCTTGAGATGGTTGTCAGCCAAAACTCATAAAAATGCAAAACTTCTTGATCTCTTCAACCCCCCGAAGGATGTAGTAAGTATAATTATAATTAATTTTTTTTGAATGATCTAATCATCATTCTAATATATGTAATGATTTATGTTAGAATATGCATCCGTCACTAGTTTCAATCAATCGAGAGTTGAAGATGCCATTTTTTCTTACTTTACAGTCTACACAAACTTTATCGAACCCTAAGGTCATCGACAGAATAAAAATAGAATTGTTTGGAGCAACAACCATTACAAGAAAAATAATTTTGAATGGTGGGCTTATTGTTGTTAATGGAGCTGTTGGTGATGGTAGTGGTGCTGCTGTTGGTGCTAATGATGCTCCTCTTACAGTATTTAAAGCAAACCATTATGAGTATGATCATACTGGTTATACAGACTTTGCCTTTCCCAGCAAATGTTCTGCATGCAAATGTCATGACTGCAGGACAAAATATGATGTAGTGATTAATACTATTAATGCATTAACTGCTTCTGTAAAGGAATTGACATCTAAGGGGGGTCTCATTCTATCAAAGAGGATTTTATTTCCATCTGCTCCATTAGAGATTAGGTCTAAGAGGAGAAGGAGAATGATTTTCAGGGCATTATCACGCATCTAAAAAAGCAAAATTACAACTCCTCTGTCTGCGTGTTGCACTAAGCAATATACAATGTCCAAAGGAGAGCAGCACGAGCTGAAAAAGGTGAATATATTATATGTCTTCCAACTGACAAAACAAACAGACACATATTTATTTCAACAGATGACACATCTGCTGAAAATTATCAAATAGATATATACATTCATTGCAACAGTTGACTAACCTATTGCACCAGATACTTTATCTGGTGCAACATATGTCTCATCTATTTTAGCAAATCAAATAGCTCTTCGTATAGCTTTTATTTGTACTAACAGATGACCTATCTGCTGCAACAGATGATTCATATGTTGCAACGGATGGTTCATCCGTTGGAAATTATCACATAGGGTCTTCCTAATGTAGAAATTTATCCCAACCGTTGATTCATTGTTGCAATAGAAATATAATATGTTTGGGATAATTTAAAATAGAAGGAATACCTGTTTGATTTGCTAGAAGAGATGAGTTATCCTTTTTCTATTTTGTTGTATCTCCATGATTAGCATTGACCAATTCTGGCTTTCCAGGAGGATGTAGAAGAAGCTACTGCTGAACAGCATTGACAATATGCTACTCTTTTTATGTAAATATGGAGAACAGAAAGCGCAGAAATCGTACGCAAGGAACAATGAAGATCCACGATGAGCAAAGCCGAATTCCATAGCACCGGATGAAGAACAACTTGTCCATACTGAGTAGATCTTTATAGCTTGAGCCTGTCAAAGAAATCCTTGGTAGTATACTTAAATTGTTGTTGATGTATTTGTTGAGATCTATACCCATTACAATATTTTTACATTTCATTTATTCGTTGACTTATTTCAGCTAATTTATGAAGGCTTCAATTTATTTTATTTTATCTATGAATTTTATTTATTTCTTAGATTTGAACTTATTAATTGAAAAGGAATACTAAATTCAAATATTACAACAGATAATGTATCTGTTGCAACAAACGACACATCTATTGGAAAATTCGAATAGATTTAGACATATGTTGTAACAGGTAGATGATCTGTTAGAATTTATCAAACAGGTCTTCCCACTGTTGCAACAGATGGACTTTAGATAAAAACATCAAGATAATGCAATAGATGACACATTCAAAAAAAAAGAATAGATTTAGACATATGTTGCAATAGATGGACTTTATCTGTTGCAACAGACGACACATCTATTGGAATAATTGAACAGATTTATACATATGTTGCAAAGGTAGGTTATCTATTGGAATTTATCAAACATGTCTTCTCACTATTGCAACAAATAGACTTTAGATAAAAATATCGAGATAATGCAACAGATGACCAACCTATTGCAACCGATAAAATATATGTCAGAACAAGTAGGATAACTGTTACAATGGATGGAGAATCTGTTGCATTATTCAACTTTTGTTGGACATAAAAAATTGTCACTACGTTTAAAAAAGTTAAAGTGAATTGAAATAAAAAAGGCACAACCCATCAAAGGTGTTCAGTTCAAACACCTAAAATAAAATAGGCATCAAGTAGATATGTTCATTTTAAAGATGTAAAATAAAATAGGCATCAAATGTGTTAGTGTCAGTCCTGGCACATTTCGCTGACTTGCCATTACTTGGCCCCCAACGGTCATTTTTATCCGCCCATTATCTTATATATTCATCTTCCTCCTAAAATTTAACCCTAGATTCCCAAATCTTTTTCTTCATCATCATCTTCTTTTATCTATCCAAAATCTTCAAATTATTACTTTAATTTTTTCTAACTGACCTTGACAATGTCGAGCGCATCTTCCACTATTTTTTGTGATAAAGATTTTTGATATTATAAGTGCGGTCATGAAGCTCTGTTAAAGACTTATTGAACTCAACAAAATCGGGGTCGTAGGTTTTTTACTTGTAAGATTTCAAAGGTAATATTTTTTTATTTAATTAATTGATTAATTATTGACTTGTAATTATTTTATAATTGTGTTCTCTTTTTTATAGAAATTGGGTGGATGTGATTACTTTGATTGGTATGAAGAATGACACCCTTCACAAGTAAATCGTGTAATCTGGGGTTTGTTGAACAAAGTCAAGGCTTCTGAAGAGAAACAAAATCGAGTAAGAAGATACTACATTATTGTCGTTATTGCTACTGGTTTGGTGTTGTTGGGTACATGGATATTGAAGCCTAATTGCTGAAATTTTCATGGTGGTGTATGTATTTGCTACTGGTTTATTATCGATGAGCACATGGATATTCAAGCATAACTATTGGAAAATATCAAAAAAATTTAGACATATGTTGTAAAATTTAGGTCATCTATTAAAATTATCAAACAGGTCTTCCCACTGTTGCAACAGCTTAGACTTAGATTATTATATTATTCATAGAAATTATCAAACAGGTCTTTCCAATATTGCAACAGATTAGACTTAGATTATTAGATTATTCAAACAGGTCTTCCTGCTGTTGCAACTTTTTTTGGGAAATGATTCATCAGTTTACTCTCCCTCAACAAGATGGGCAATAACACCATCAGTGGATCCACGAGAAGAAAAAGATTAAAATCATCGACGAGAGGTACGTTGGAGTCATAAACATTGATTTTTCCCTCATTGAGTAGTATCACAACAGCTCGATCATACATGCCGTTCACGCTAATGACTATAAGAATCCTTTTTGCCTCGGTCCAGCTCTTGCCATGTGGATTTGGCCTGTCCCCTCTAACATATCTTAACATTTCTTATTCATTCAAGACCAATATAGGAACTGGAAAATCAAGTCCCACGCCAAAGGCTGACGTCTATCCATTGAGTTGATTATACCTATCCTTGAGATTCTTGTAGAAGTCGAGGTCCATTATCCTATCAGCAGCGTCATAAGATTCCTGGTATGTTAATTGCCTTTTTCTCATAAGGTAGAGAATTATGTCAACATGCTGTGAGATAAGAAGTCAATTTTTAAAGAAGTCAATTTTTAAATAAGTTAGTAATTGTAAAGATACAACGGATGGTCCATCTGTTGCATAGGGTTCTCTGAATCAATAATCCAACGTAACTTATGCAACAGATGGATAATAAGTTGCAACAGAACCACAACCAGTTGCACCAGTATACCCAGTTGTTGCAACAGATGTGAAATCTGTTGTGTAGCTTTTTCTTCATGGGGTAGATTAGAAGGTCTAGGTTAGGAAAAGTAAACTTACCTTATCCTCGTACGGCATACGCATATCAGTCATAGTCTGGAAGTCTTTGGGGGGAAAGGGAGGTCTGGGGTAATATGGTGCGCCTAGCTTGGTATTCTTGGCCTGTCGCAGATCCCTCTTCTCTTCGACGCCAAGTTCTGCGTATATTTCCACCTTCTTGACTAGCCCCTGAACTTCAACATCTTTTGGAGAGGGAGAAATTGCAATTTCTTTTGATTTTCGAGTGGAGAGTACGTCTTTAATTGCTCTTTTCTTTCTTCTAACCAACGTTGTAGGAGTGTGTGGCTCCCTCACCTTCTTATATGGTATGGTACACCTCTTGGATTTAAATTCCTCAATAGCTTTAGAGATAGCCTCTACTTTTTCAAAGAGTTTATCCTGTCTGTCCTTGCACTCATCACATTCGCAATGAGAACATAAGGGTGAAGAGGGGTGAGAGGGACCTGTGTAAGGGCGAAAAGGGGTGTTTTCAAACATATTTATTCTTTGGTAGCAGCATCAGCATGCCTACCACCAACACCAACAACTCCTCCAGAAGAAGCACCCAGATCTGCCTTAGTAAAAGGTTGGTCATGAAGAGCCTCAACATTAGGCTGACCTTGCCTAACTGCTCTTCTTATGGCTGTTGCTCCAGCCAATTCCTTCTTTATTAACTCCACCGTTGGGTCTGTAATAGTATTAACATGACCAAGAGTAATATAAGAAGTCATCACCGACTCCTCCTTAGTAGGCACGATCCATGGATGCACAACCTATAAAAAAAAGACAGATGCATTTAAATCATATAGTATAATAATTTTCACAATTGGGCTACATTTTTTTAAAAAAAAAGACTTATCTGTTGCATAATTTGCAGTATATAGTTAAAATCCATTTGAGTCTGGTTCAGAGAAATAGAGCAACACATGGATAATCTGATGCAAAATATCAATCATCTATTGTAACAGCTGCACAAGACGGGTAATCTGTTATGCAATAGATAATCTATATGTTACAACAGATGAATGATATGTTATCAGATTAAATATCTATTGCATAATTTGCAGCAGATGGTTAATTTTTTAGAAGTCTGGTTCAAAGAACCAAATCCATAGATGGGTAATCTGATGCAAGATATACCCCTTCGTAATAGATTTCCCATCTGGTGCATCAGATATAACATCTCATGCACCAGATATAACATTTGTTTAATATCTTTCTTATCTTTGAGTAGAATTATTTTACTTGAAGAAGACATACTGCATCATCCGGAGGGTTAAAGAGATCAATCTCCTTAATATTGGTGTTCCTCTTTGCAGCCAAGCACCTAAACATCCTTGGATGAGAAACCTCATCTGGGTAATCCATTAACTGCTTTCGGGGGGGGGATGGCTTCAAATGCCCAAGCTTAAAAAGTGTAAACAGGAAGCAAGCAAAAAAAAAATCATAATAAGTATATTCAATATAAATTAATGGATGAGTAAAATTAGTGATTAATTTTACCATGAAAGCCCAACGAAAGCCATATAATGGTCCTCTTTCTCTTTCTGACTCTCCAATTCCTCCTCTTTCTCACTTTTATTTTCTTCATCACCATCTATGGACCCTTGTCCACCTCCCTCAACATTGTTTTCACATCTCTCCTCAGCTTCACTTTTCCCTGACTGAGATTGTTTAGGAAGCTCCTCCAAATCTCTCTATACTGTAGCCTTTTTTTTGAGTGGTCAGACGTTGATCCACTTTCACTTTCTTCTCTTTTGGGAGACATGTTTTACCTACAGAAAAAGAAAAATAAAAATTACATTACAGTTGATGTATGCATAGATTTTTAAAAATACATTACAAACACTACGAATACCGATACACCAACAGCCACCACCACAAACACCACCAACCTATGCCAACAAACAAACAAACACCATGAATACCGACACCGCCACAAACACCACCAACCAATGCCACCACTGGTTCCACTATGACGACCACAAACACCACCACCACCACCACCACCACCATCCAACTATACCACGATAGTCAACAAAACACTGCGACAGAAACTAGGGATTTCTCGAGTTCTTCCTACGATTTTACCATCAAAACTCAAAATTGTAAACTCATTCTCGAAAATAATACAACTAAAAGTTTTATTTTTCATCATTAAATTAAAAGCCCTTATTTTTTAGAAAAAACAAAAAAAAATATAGAGTTTTTCTTGAACTCTGTTGCCTATGAAGACAAAGAAAATGACTGATACAAGCAAGAATGATGTCAAAAATAACACCTATGTGGTCGAAGAAGAGAAGAAAAATGATCTGTTATGGAGGGTTGAGCAAATTTGTTGAGTAGTTGCTGTCTGTACTATATTGTTGAATGAGAATGAGAGAGAAAGAGCCAGATCTCAAGATTTGAAATGATGAAATGTTTTGCATGGGTTGATTTGTATTTCGGACAAGAATGACAAGTAGTTTTGAAAATGTTAATTTGGTCTGAAATGATCTTAATTATTTTTAAAATCATAAAATATATGCATAATTTTTAAAATCATATAAAAATAATTAGAGTTGTAGTTGACCGAGTACTCTAGGAGGTGACCCTGTGAAAACTCACCCCTGGTCCTAGATTAATCAATTTAGGAGTCTAACATATGAACTCAATTGAAATTATAAAAAACAAATGTTCAACATGTTGCGTCAGATTTCTCATCTGTTGTAAATTATCAATCATATTAGGTAACAACAGATTACGAATCTGATGTAAATTATCAAACAGATTAAGTCATCTGTTGTGACAGATTACCATCTGTTGTAAATTATCAAATGGATTGTCATATGTCGCAACAGATTACCCATATGTTGTAAATTATCAAATAGGCGCTGCCATCTATTGTGGCTGGCCCTATAAGAACTCACCCCTAGTCCTAAATTAATCAATAGTTTACCCTATGAGAACTCACCCCTAGTCCCAGATTTTTCAATTAGGGTATTAGTACCCTAGTCCTAGGTTAATCAATTAAGATATTAGTCAAACATATGAGGTAGTAAGAATCGGTTCGGCTCAGAGTGATCGATCGCTGACTCTGGTCCGGAGGAACGCAATACCGTTTCATCATGCAATTGACAAAAGACTCAATTGAAGTTGTAGTTTACCCTATGAGAACTCACATTCAATTAAGGTATTAGTCTAACATATGAACTCAATTAAATCATATATAAATAAATACTCAACCTGTTGCAACAGATGTCTTTTTTATTGGATCAAATCAAATAGATTATGTAATATGTTGCAACATATTACACATCTGTTGTAAACTATCAAACAGATTAAGTCATTTATTGCAACAAATTACCCATCTGTTATAAATTATCAAATAAATTAAGTTATATGTTGCAATAGATTATCCATCTGTTGTAAATTATCAAATAGGCACTGTCATCTATTGTAGTTGACATTATGAGAACTCACCCCTAGTCCTAGATTAATCAATTAAGGTATTAGTTGGACATATGAGGTAGTAAGAATTAGTTTGGCTCAGAATGATAGATCGACGACTCTTGTCGGGAGGAATGCAGTCCTGTCTCATTATGCATTTGTCAAAAAACTCAATTAAAGTTGTAGTTGACCCTATGAGAACTCACCCTTAGTCCCAGATTATTCAATTAAGGTATTAGTTGAACATACGAGGTAGTAAGAATTGGTTCGTCTTAGAGTGATCGATTGATGACTCTTGTCGGGAAGAATGCAGTACCGTCTCATCATTCAATTGCCAAAAAACTCAATTGAAGTTATAGTTAACCCTTTGTGCTCATTCACCCATCCCTAATTCTACCTAGATCAATGTAGGTACTATTATTAATCTTAACATTAAGTTAATGAGAACACATTTTAACTCAGAGTGATCGATCAACGACTCGAGTCGAGATGAACGTAATACTCACACCATGCAAATGCAAAGACTAAATTAGATTTGTAATTGATCCTGTGAGATCATTCATTCATCCCTCATTTCACCTAGATCGATGTAGGTACTATTATTAATCTTAACATTAAGTTAATGAGAAGTTCATTCTTTCATCTCTAGTTCATCCTAAATCAATTGTAATGAAATCTGTTGTAACAAATAACTGAGCTATTAGAGAATTTAAAACAGATAACAATATCTGTTCCAACAGATTACCTTTCTTATTTAATTATCAAATAGACATTTGCATCTGTTATGATGGATGACTGAGGTGTTGGAAATTTTCAAACAGATATTGATATCTGTTGTAACAGATGACATTTCTGATTTAATTATCAAATGACATTTCCATCTGTTGTCACAGATGACTGAGCTGTTGGAATTTCTCAAACAAATATCTAAATCTGTTGCAACAGATGACATATCTGTTTGAAAATCTTTTTGTTTTCTTTTAATTTTAAAGCAACCTACTGTCCGAGTAGATAAAGTAGTAGTACTACTAAAGGCGGTAAAAATTGTTTCTTGGATAACTCAAAAATCTCGTTGAGTAGTCTTATCCTGTCATTTTAATGTCACCTGTTTTCTTACTCGTGCCCCTCAAATTATTAGTGAATATTAATTAATGAAAATTGAAACCCTTAATACTTCTTCCTTTCATATTGACTTGGCTCTCCCATCAAGAAAATATTAATTAGGGGTTTATTTTACTACCAAATTATCCTTATTAATTATGCTTTGTAAATATAAATTTGAATAAATACACTTTGTTTAGTCATTTAATATTAAGGGTAGTACATCTAGAAATTAGAATTATCTCATCTCTCTTCTCCTCTTCTTCAGCCCTAAATCTCTCATCTTTTTTCCTTCTATCCTCTTTAGGGTTATCACAACCTTTTTTTTCTCTCCTATTTCTCAAAAATTTTCGTTTAGATCTAAATCGATCGATATCTATATCTTATATTCCTTGATTGAAATTACTATTTTGACCCCCTTTTGACATTGTATGATATGATTCACTATTGCTCTTTCATTCTCGTCTTCTTCTTGAAACTTTATTTACATCTTTTTGTTTATTTAATTACCATTTTCCCATATCATATTTATTTAAAAAATTTGAAGGAACTTTTAATTGTTGAATAAACATACCGAGAATTTTTATTACAAGATGCGAAAAAAGTCATCTGTTGGGAGAAATTAAAATCCTTATTGGCAGTATCATTTTTTTTTATGTATTTTGTTTGTTTCTTTGTTGTTGATGTTGTTATTGATGTTGTTGGTGGGGCTGGCATTATTGGAACTTATGGTGTTGTGTTGTTGGTGGGTTTGGCATTGTTGGAACTTGTGGTGTGGTATGGTTTAGACGGTGGGTGCTTCTTAGCTTAAAAATAGTGGAGTTCGAACAATCAACACAAGGAGTAAGGGAGAAAAAAATAGAAAGTTTAAAGTGAATAAGAAGAGAAGAGCTGGTTACCAAAATTTAAATAATATGTGCTGGGTGGGAATTGAACTCAAGACCAAAAGAAATAACTAGCCTTAAGCACCCATAAACAACAACTAGGCTAACCAAATAACTCTTATTATGGGTTCTCACTGATTAGATTATATACGTTTTTTTTATTTCCACATACATATATAAAGTTCGACACGAGTTCAGTCTGTGCTCGCGCACCCGGAGGACTCCATGTGGGTCCGTCCCTTGTTGTTGATGGTGTTAGAACATAGGATGTATGGTTCTTTGTAGTTGATGATGTTGTTGGAACAAATGTTGTTGTTTTCTTTATTGTTGATGTTTTTTATTTGTTGTTTGTAGTTTATGCTATTGTTGATGTTGCAACAGACGGAGAAACTGATGGAATAAATCAAACCACCAGCAAGGCTGCTATGTATTCCAACAGACTCCATATCTGTTGCATCAGACTCCATATCTGACGCAACAGACTCCACATCTAACGCAAATTGTCCGGGATTTATGTGTTGTGTGTGTTACTTAAATAAAACTAGTGACTTTATTAATATGTAAATTTAAAAAATGGATCTAAATACAATATTTTATCTTTTTGTTGTATTTTCGAAAGAAATAGATTGGTAATCTGTTGCAAAATATATTCCACCTGTCAGATAACTTACAATATATGGATAATCTATTGCAATAGATGTATATATCAGTTTGCTTTTCCATTAGCTGTGGCATCTGTTGCAACTTGCTAATCATCTATTTATTCAATTTCATCGAGAGCAATAGATTTTTCTAAACACTTCTTGGCCAAACTTAATATTTGCTCTTGGACTACTTCTCTTTTTTTCCTTGCATCCTTCAAGCTGGACTCCAAATTCAATTTTTGCCCTCAATCCAATAGCAAGAATTTAGTTTGGTTGAATGATGCAAAGAAAAAAAGAGAAGCAATCCAAGAGCAAAAATTGAATTTGGCCAAGAAGTGTTTCGAAAAATCGATTGCTCTTGATGAAATTGAATAAACAGATGACTAGCAAGTTGCAACAGACGCCTCAGCTAAAGGAAAAGTAAACTGATATATCCATCTGTTACAACAGATTATCCATATGTTGTAAGTTATCTGACAGGTGAAATATATTTTGCAACAGATTACCAATTTTTATCTTTCGGAAATACAACAAAAAGATAAAATGTTGTATTTAGATCCATTTTTTTTCTAATTTAATTATTAATAAAGTCACCAGTATTATTTAAGTAACACACACAATACATAAATTCCGGATAGTTTCAGCAATATTGCATTAAATCCCGAATTGTTTGCTAATTACATTTTATCCCGGAATTTCAAATTGTGATACATATGTTAAGCAGTGATACATATAGCATATGTATCACTAGTAAATATGAATCCGGGATTTTATGTAATTTTTTAAAACATTAAGGGATATTGTGTAATATGGTGTCTTAAATATGAGATTTGTGTAATTTTTCCTTTTAAAGGATATGAACAGTCATGGCTTTTTGTTTGACTAAGTTCAGTCCCTTCCAATTCTCAATCATTTTATAAATAGGTCCCTCCGACCTCCTCACGCACTCTCACTCACTCTCGTTCATTCTACTATACTTACAATACTAATATATCAGATCCAGATTCGTACAAGAAGGTTCATATCGATTCCTTGCAGGAATTTCAAAGGCAGTTTGATAAACTCCAGAGGGATTTGGCCGACTTTCGAGCAAGGCTGAGGAGGGCCCTGCTGCTGCCGGATGAAAATTTTCAGGTTGACAATAATAATAGTAATAATAATAATAATAATAATAATAATAATAATAATAATAATAATAATAATTAGGTTATGTTTTTTCTTTCATTTAGCGTATGTATTTCCCTTTTTTTATATCTGATCTACTTTTAAGGGATTCAAAAAAATTCATGTATATGTTTGGTTTGGTTTGGTCGATTTTAAATTTTTTATTCTTATTCAATATTTAATTATCATTCTATTTATTCCCTATTCAAAACATGTCGGCAGTTGGAGTTAGGGATGCGATCATGATGAGAAATTCTCCTAAAAATGGTTCGTTAATAAATAATAAGGAACTAATTGATATTATAATCGTAAAAGAAAGATTATTTAATTTAAAAAAAGTCACAACATTGGATTAATTTAATTAAGATATATATATGATGATATGATTTTTAAGAAAAAAATTAATGAATAGTCGTGACTGTGACTTTTGTCTAAACACATTCAACAAACAAACAAAAATAAAAAACGCTTCTGATGCATCAAATTCCTCATCTGTTGCAACTTATGAATCAGTTAGAAGAAATCAAAAATACTCCTTAAACAAATGGTTGGTTTATCGCAACAGATGGTATATCTGTTGAAACATATGGGTTATCTGGTGCAACAGATATACAATCTGTTGCCATAACTCAATTAATAAAAATGGTTATTAAAGAAACGGAAAGATTAAGTCACCACCAGCTTGATTTAATTAAGTCATTTCTTTTTACAGGAAAGAATAAGGAAATAAATGATAAATATAATTTAAACCGTAAAAAACTCACCAGAAATATTCTTATTTTTAAATCTTCTTTATTAATTTACATAATTAAAAAGTCAAAAAATTTGGATGTCATGAAGATAATTTTTTTAAAAAAAAGATATATCTATTATATATTGCAACAGATATATTATATGATGCAACAGTTGAATTATTTGTTGGAACGGATGATATATCTATTGTAATAAATGATTTATCTGATGCAACGATATATAATCTGTTGTGCAACTCAGTGTAAAAAATAAACGATTGCTGGAAAGAACTAATTGTTTTAATAATTATAAAGCTAAGCTTCAAGCTGAAAAGTCATGACCTATCATAATATTGATTAATTTAATTAAGTCATAACTTTTTACAGTAATCAAGAATGTCATTAATAAATGGAGGTGAACAGTTGTGCCTTTAAATCTGTTTTATTAATTTATATAATTAAAAGGTCAGAAAATTTGGATGTCATGAAGATAATATATTTTTAAAAAAAATATTATATGTTGCAACAGATATATTATCTGATGCAATAGGTTATCTATTTGTTGCAAATCATGATATATTTGTTGTAACAGATGATTTATCTGATGCAACAGATATACTATCTATTGTCCAAGTCGATGTAAAAAATCGGTTCCTGGAAAGAACTAATTATTAATAATAATAAAACTGAAAAGTCATGACCTATCATAATATTGATTAATTTAATTAAGTCATCACTTTTTACAGTAATCAGGAATGTCATTAATAAATGGAGGTGAACAGTTGTGCCTTTAAATCTGCTTTACTAACTTATATAATTAAAAAGTCAAAAAATTTGGATGTCATGAAGATAATATATTTTTTAAAAAATATATATATATTATATGTTGCAACAGATATATTATCTGATGCAACATATTATCTATTTGTTGCAAATCATGATATATCTATTATAACAGATGATTTATCTGATGCAACAGATATATTATCTGTTGTCTAAAACAGTGTAAAAAAAACGATTCCTGGAAAGAACTAATTATTAATAATAATAAAGCTGAAAAGTCATGACTTATCATAATATTGATTAATTTAATTAAGTCATAACTTTTTACAGTAATCAAGAATGTCATTAATAAATGGAGGTGAACAGTTGTGATTTTTTGCCTAACTCATTCAAGTTCAATCCTCTATAAATAGGTCCCTCCTTACTCAATCGTTCGTTCTACTACACACTATTTATTCCTCGCTCTTGTTACACCTTCAACTACTTTCTCTTCAAGGACTTGATAGCTTTTTCCTGTCTCTGGTAATTTTTTTTCTTGATTTTTTTGTAAATATACGTTGTATTACATTACATTACATTACATTCGAATTCTTTCTTTTCTTTACTTTTGTGTTTACGTTTGTGTTTTGCCAACTTATGCATTTTTTTAGATATGGTTGATCCTGTGTGGGATGTCCCTATTTTACGAGATGCCACGAGGGAACTGCAGAAGGAGGTTCATGACCTGTATTGGGATTTTGCCACCGTCAGAGTAAGGATGCTGCAGAAGAGCCGCAGGCTGCGGAGGGCACTGCTGCTGCCCTTTGAAGATTGGCCGACTGGCCATACAAATAATAATGATGTTAATAATGATGATAATAATAATTAAGCTTTTTTTTTGTTATCTACGTATTTTTTTTGTTTTATAAAAAATTATGTTTGATGCACTTGATTTTTTATTTCTTATTTAATTTTTGTGCTGTCTATTTCTATTTCTTAACGAATGACATGTCAACAATTAAGGAATAATTTGATTCCAGTATTAATAAAAAGAACATATGAGTTATTTGTTAGGTTTTGTGTGTGACAGGAGCTGTATTTTGTTGTTCAAAACATATTAGTAATCTGATGAAATAGATTATTTATCTGTTGAAACAGATTACTAATCTGGTGCAACAGAATACCCATCTATTCGATTCATAATCATATTACGGGAACCTAGAACCCTTAAACATGAATCCAACATGAGTATACTATTACAACAGAACATTTATCTGGTGCCGCAGATAATGGATTTGTGTAAACAGGTTGCTCTTGTGTTGCATTCATGTTTGCGTGCAAACTATTGTTGAAAAACAACACACTAGCATTTACCCAGATTTAACTAAAAAGCATAATATGACTAACCAAAGTCTCCTTTCAAGTAAATTCCAAAGTTGAAAGTGATTTACGAAACAAAATTTGACATAAGAATTTGGTCAAAAAGCAGCAGTTGGGGTAATAACAACAACAACAACAATGGTCAACAAGAAGAATATGAAGTTGATAATGAAGTATAAGATGATGATAATGAATCAGAAGATGATGAATAAAGCAACAGTAACAATGAACAAAAAATATCGTGAAGAGACAGAAAATAACAACGGATGAGGAGAGAGAAAAAGACATCTTTTTTTCCTTCGTTTCCCGTTATATATTAACTAACATTTGGATCAAAGTGTAAATTTAAAAACTTGTGGGTTATTTTAAAATTTTCAAAACTTTCTTAAACCATAATTAAGTAATTGTCACCTCTACTCAATTATTAAGACTTGTGTTACCTATACCTCATTTTAAAACTCTTTTGTCGCCTGTGGCCCAAACCCCGCAGTTTCTACTCCAAAAACTTTGAAGCTTGAATATAAAGAAGAAAAGAAACACAAAAGAATCTGTTTAAGAGTCAAAACTTAAGAAGATAATTATTAATCAAACTCGTAAGCCTGAACGCACCAGACATTGCGTAGAAGCAAGAATTCACTAGATTCTGGGGAGAATGCAACAGATACATCAAAGCAACAGAAAAAAACTAATTGTAATGGAAACTAAATTAGCGCGCTAAATGTTTGGGGAAAATAATTGAAAGTGGAGGGAAAGGTTGCCGCCTATATTTTTCTACTAATTTGGAGAAGAATAATTCTTTGTTTCAATTTATTTATTTAATTTTAATTTACCCAAATTTTAAGAAGACTGAAATTTTCTCTCATTTAGATTTAACATGGAGTTTAAGGAAAGTAAATACTTTATTTTATTTGATTTTAATTTATACAATATTTTAGAAATTTTGGGCAAACAACATAAATTTCGGCAATTTGAAGCTTAATTATAGAAAATTTTGATATTTTTATAATTACTGAAAATCCCGAGTTTGGATCTATCGAGATACATAATTAGGTCCTGATACATCCAACGGAGATATATTTTTTCCTTTCTAAAGATTCATAATTAGCTTTCGATATATATTTTCTGATTTTGAGTCTGTCAAGATACATAATACATCTGATGAACATACATTTTTTATTTGTAAAAATACATAATTAGCTTTCGATATAATTTCTTTTTTGATTTGAGATTTATCGAGATACATAATACATCTATTAAAGATACATTTTTGTGTAAAGATTACATGATTAACTCGATATATTTTTTTGATTTTGAATCTGTCGAGATCATAATTAGCTCTTTGATACATCCAACAAAGATACATAATTAGTTGAAATTTTTATAATTACTTTGTAAGGATGAGACTTTGTGTAAACATGGTAAGTTAACGTGTATATTTATGTTCTTTTTATCTGATTATGGTTTAGGGATTATTTGTTTGCACTTAATGGAGGTCTGAATCTGAATGGTTCAGACTTCATACCATTAAGTGCATTTATTTTTTATTAAGATTTTAGCTCTTAATAGGTCTAAATAGGTCTTAATCATTCAGATCTAGAATTAAGTCTTAATAGGTCTGAAGAGGTATTCTGATGTTGCATAATATTCACCGCCACTCTATTCATAATCATTAGTCACCACCTCTGCTACCGCCATCAATGTCGACCGCCACCCATCACCACCAACCACCTCCACCATCATAACCACCATCTACAACAAATATCG
Source organism: Capsicum annuum (assembly GCF_002878395.1). Lineage (NCBI taxonomy): Eukaryota > Viridiplantae > Streptophyta > Magnoliopsida > Solanales > Solanaceae > Capsicum > Capsicum annuum. Next base: position 85,808,033 of record NC_061119.1, on the reverse strand, counting down.
CTACCAACCACTATTGTCAACCGTTACTACACCTACTACCACTATTATTCTAATTATATTTAACGTCACCACCATTGTTAACAACATCACCATCATCAACCACTACCGGACAATCCCTACTATCGACCGACTTATTTATCACAACTAGCACCACCACTAACTAGCTCTAATACATTACAACCTCCATATATTCTTCGGTAGCCACCACCATTATCACTAGAAATGTCACCTCTACCATCACTTCAATCACTATCATCGCTATAATTTATCTCTACTAAGAATCATCTCCACCATCATAACTAACAATATCTCCAACTAGAACTAACACATCGTCAACCATCATTCATTTATTTTTCAACCATCACAATCAACACCCCCAACTACTAACATTAAGTAATGTCATATCACAACTACCACCACCACTATGAACCACCACCATTATAATAGTCACTAAAATACCAACCTGTAACACCCCGAGAGTACACACTGAGAGTCACATTGTGGTTACAGTTTCGAGGGACCACAAGCTAACCCATAAGCTAGTACCTGTTGTGAGCACTGAATAATAACATAATAAATATGGAAGAACAACTGATTAGCCATAATATTTTATCAACTGAATCAGTACTGAAATATGAATCTGAAGAAAACAACTATTTGAATTTGATAAAATACTGATAAATTGAATAACTAACTGACATGTCCAAAAGCCTCTAAACTTTACTCAATACGAGTTTATGGGACATGGCCCAACTAACTCCAACTAACTACTAAACTAAAAGCATGAAACAAAATAATTTGTCCTTGAAATATGAGGACTCACTACTGCAACTGCTGTGAGCTTGAGAAGTCTAAGTGCGATCTGGGAATTGGGCATCCGAACTTATGATATGATACATCATAGCGCAAAAGAAAAAGTATGCGATCAGTACTTTGAATGTACTGGTATGCTAAATAAGCTAATATGCATGGTTTCATGAACATGGATAAATAATTGTCTGAATATGTATGTATATCACAAGGTATTGAATAGAATGCATGAAATCTAGTATGTGAAATCTGTAAATACTGAGGATGTATGACTAAGCATGTAACAGGAATTGAATAAAATTTGTAAACTGAGATACTAAAATAACTTATATCTGTAAGCTATGGTCAAACGACACTGAGACTGAGTGTTTGAATTGATTATTAAACTAAAACTATAGCTAAGACTGTGGGAGGTATCATCTAAATGACATGCCCCAATCTAAGATAATTGGGGTCCAACTTGTAACCCCAGTTAGAAGGATGTTAGTACCATGCCACGGGTACTAACGCTGGATGTGTGGATTCACTAAACTAGTGTACTGTATTATCCCAAAGGATTAAGGATGTCAAGCCTAATCTGATGGGTGACTTCTCATATCTTACGCTGGCGAAATAGTTCTGGAGTACAGGGACTGCTACTAATGACTCTGCCTATCTGACGGGGGAGCCATCATTCCTGCATTCACTCGGTGCTAAATCCTACTCCCAACTGAATGACACTGGATGCTAAACTGTTTAGAGTTTAAATGACTGATCTAGTAATGCTCATAATATATTCTGAAGATATCCTGAAGATACTGAGATGATACTAAGTAAACAGCTATGGATTTCGGGTATTCAATACCCCCAGGACTCAAAAGCAAAAATTGTTAACATAATACTTAAGCTTAAAGGACATAACATGCAAGCCTCTATCAAATCTATACTCTTGTAGGCATTTTATCAAACATTTGTAGTTCATAGTTTATTCAAATCATGGGAATATTATGGGACTTATAGTAATAACATGAATTCAATATGAATAACACTAAATTATGAATTAATTCAATGAATGACAACATTAAAATATGGAGAATTGAATAACAATAATTCTATTTATACATGGTGTAAAATCATAGTTAATGGAGATTCACGGGTGAAATCATAATCTAAAATCAAAATAACTTGAAAGGATCATAATTTTTACAATTTAAATCGGATACTTGGACTCCGTGGGTGGAAAGAACCTATGGATGAACATCTAACATGCCTGGGTTAATGAATTTGAGAGGATTGATGGTAAGATTTCTTGAGATTTGATCTTGTATTTGAGAGCTAGGGTTTTAATGGAAAGAAATTTGATGAACAATGAGCATATTTTGCTCAATTTCAAGATTAATCTTCTGCTTACACGATTTAGGGGCTTTATGAAAGACAAGATTGCCCCTGGGATTTAAAATTCCACATTTAGAATGTTGATTAAGGCCTCACCGCAATGCGGTGAGTGGATCATCGCGATACCTATCTCGACGCGATGGAAACACGGTGACTCTTTGAATCATGACAATTGTTATTTTAGGGTTCATCACGATGCGGTGCAACCACGGTTACCCTCTAGAAATTGACAAATGCCAAAATGGCCTTCATCGCAATGCGATGACATGCTCATCATGATACTCACCGCGACGCGACCTAATCACGGTGAGCTACTATTTTACCAATTCGATTATGGTCCAATCACCATTTGAAAAACCCAAAACTTACCCGAATAAGTTATTTTCCAGCTTCTAAGTGTTACAAGTACGTACAAAGGGTTGGACTGAGCTAGAAATGTTTGGGGTATTACAATATCTCTTCCTTGGGAACATTCATCCTCGAATAAGACTAATGAAATTGAGATGCTAAAAACTAAGGCTATATCTGGCATACACAACTGAAAGCGTGACTAAACTAATATATAATTGCAAGAACTATCGAATAAATGGCTATATAAAGATGAAACTTGGAGTGAAAAGAGATGATCTGAGGAAACTAGTTACCTTGAACTGAATCTGCAGCGAAAAGATGAGGGTACTTGGTCCGCATATTTGCTTCTGCTTCCCAAGTTGCTCTCTTAACGGATTAATTCTGCCAAAGAACTTTGACCAAGGGAACTTCTTTGTTCCTTAGTCTACGAACTTTAAGATCAAGAATTTTGACTGGAACTTTCTCATAGGAAAGGTTGTTCTGGACATCCATATTTTCTAAAGGGACAACTACCGCTGGGTCACCAATACACTCTTTCAACAATAAAATGTGGAACACTGGGTGCACTGAAGCTAGATCTGAAGTCAATTCAAGATCATACGCTACCTTTTTAAAACAGCTGAGAATTTTGAAAAGACTGACATATCGGGACTAAGTTTCCCTTTCTTGTCGAACCTCTTTACTCCCTTCATGGGAGAGATTTTCAAGTACACAAAATCACCAACCTCAAACTCGAGATCCTTTTTCCTCACGTCTGTATATGATTTCTATCGGCTCTGGGATGCCCTAAGTCTTTCTCTAATCAATTAAACTTTCTCGAGCGCATCAAATACCAAGTCAGGCCCTACTACTATGGCCTCACCCACTTTAAACCAACCAATCAGAGATCTACAGCTCCTACCATAAAGAGGCTCAAATGAAGCCATCTGAATACTGGAATGATAGTTGTTATTATATTCAAATTCAATCAATGGCAAGTGGTCATCCCAACTACCTTTAAAATCAACAACATAGGCTCTTAATATATCTTCTAGAGTCTAAATGGTCTATTTTTCTTGACCATCTGTCTGAGGGTGGAAGGCTATACTGAGGTAGACTTGGGTATCGAGGCCCTTTTGGAATGCCTTCCAGAAGTGAAAGGTAAACTGGGTACCTCTATCTGAGATGATAGATAAGGAAATACCATGCAACCTAACCAACTCTCTGAGATAGAGTTTGGCATAGTCCTCAGCTGAATAAGAGATATGGACTATTAAGAAATGAGCTGATTTAGTCATCCTGTCTACGATAACCCAAATAGAATCATTCTGATGAAGGGTACGAGGAAAACTTGTCACAAAGTCCATGTTCACTTTCCCCCACTTCCAAGTGGGTATACTGAACTCCTGCATAGACCCACTAGGTTTCTGGTGCTTAATCTTAACCTACTGGTATATAGAGCACTTACCTACAAACTCTGCAATGTCCCTCTTTATGCCACTCCACCAATATATCTCCTGCAAATCATGGTACATCTTAGTGGCCCCTAGATGAATCGAGTAATGCGCACCATGCTCTTTTGTAAGAATTTATTTCCTTAAATCATCTACACCAGGCACACATAGTCGACCCTAACAACGCAGCACACCATCTCCCCCTTTGGAAGAAAACCTCCACTTTCTGATCTCTGACTGATTCTTTCAACTTAACTAGACTGGGATCATTATCCTGCTTTTCCTTTACTTTAAAAACTAGGGATGATTCTGAACTACCCTGCACCCATACACTACTTTCTGCTGAGTCGACTAAGTGGACACCAGTCGGGCAAGCTGATGAACTTCCTGAGCTAATTTCTTCTTACCATCCTCAACATGAGCAACACTACCCATAGAAAATCTACTGAGAGCATCAACCACCACATTGGCCTTGCCCGGATGATACAGAACACTCATGTCATAATCTTTCAATAACTTTAACTACTTACTCTGACGTAAATTCAAATCTTTTTGAGAGAACACATACTTCAAGCTTTTGTGATTTATGAACACATCAACATCCACCCCATACAAATAGTACCTCCAAAATAGTAAGGCAATCACCACAGCTACTAGCTCAAGATTATGGTATTCTTCTCATGAGGCTTAAGTTATCTAGAGGCATAGGCTATGACCTTACCTCTCTGCATGAGTAAACAACCCAAATCTACTCTAGATGCATCATAGTACACAACAAACCTATCTAAACCATCTGGAAAAGTGAGAACTAGAGCTGAGGTGAGTCGAGTATTCAACTTCTGAAAACTCTTCTCGCAGGAATCTGACCACTGAAACTTAACCTTCTTCTGTGTTAATCTGGACATGGGGTATGAAATAGATGAAAAACCTTCAATAAACCAATGGTAATAGCCAGCAAAACCCAAAAAACTCCTGATATCTAATGGAGAGATGGGTCTGGGCCAGTTTCTCACCGTTTCAGTTTTTTGAGGATCAACTTTAATGCCATCACCAAAAATAATATGGCCAAGGAAAGCTACTAATCTTAGCTAGAATTCACACTTATGAAATTTAGTGAATAATCGATGAGCCCTAAGAGTCTGCAATACTATTCAGAGATGTTCTGCATGATCATTTTCGCTATGGGAGTAGACAAGAATGTCATCGGTAAAGACTATAATGAACATGTCCAAGTATTGCTTGAACACGCAATTAATTAAATCCATAAAAACTACTGGGGAATTAGTAAGACCAAAAGACATGACTAGAAACTCAAATTGAGTATATCGGGTTTGGAAAGCTATTTTTGGAATGTCGCATTCCCGAACTCTGAGCTGATGAAAGCCTGATCTAAGGTCTATCTTTGAAAAGTAGCTGGCACCCTAAAGTTGGTCAAATAAGTCATTAATTCTAGGAAGTAGATATCTATTCTTGATGGTGATTTTGTTCAACTGACGGTAGTCAATACACATTCTGAGAAAACCATTTTTCTTATGCACGAATAGAACTAGTGCACCCCACGGGGAGATGTTGGGCCTGATGAATCCCTTATCTAGGAGATCTTGTAACTATTCTTTTAACTCTTTGAGTTCTGCTAGAGCCATCTTGTATGGCAGAAAAGATATGGGCTGAGTATCTAGAAGAAGGTCTATTCCGAAGTCGATTTCCCTTTCGGGAGAAACTCCAGGAAGATCTTCAAGGAACACATATGGGAATTCCCTAACTACTAAAACTGAATCAAGGGTTAAAGTATCTAAATTAGAGTCTTTGACTCAAACAAGATGGTAAATACACCTCTTGGATACCATCCTTCTCGCTCTAAGGTACGAAACAAACTGACCCCTAAGAGCTGTAGTACTACCCCTCCATTCAATGACTAGTTCATTTGGGAACTGAAAATGAACTATTCTATTTCTACAATCAACTAAGGAATAGGATGAGTGGATCCAATCCATGCCGAGAATGACATCAAAATCTGTCATCTCTAACTTTATAAGGTCAACTAAAGTAACTTTCTCAGATATTATGACTGGACAGTTCCTATATACCTGTCGGGCGATAATGGAAACACCTATTGAGGTAGATACTGAAAATGGCTCTGCTAGAGTTTAAGGACAGACTCCAAAGTTGATGGCTATATATGGAGTTACAAAAAAAAAAGAAGCTCCAGGGTCTAGTAACGCATAAACATGTAAATGGAAGATCTGAAATGTACCAGTAACTACATCAAGAGAATTTTCCTTAATCTTGTCGGGACTGAAGAGCATACAATCTGTTTGGACGCTGACCACTGGTAGCACTGAAAGCGGCACTCTATTGAGTCGGGTGACCGACTGGAACTGACAACTGATGGGACTGGCCCTATTGGCGTAAATCCCTACCTTTCTGAGAAACCCCCCAACACTCTCAGACCCGGTGGCCTGGCTTGCCACATCCGAAGCACACATTACTTTCTGCTCTATACTCATCCTGATGGTGTCTGCTATATTTCTAACATAGAGGATTTGTACGGGCACTATTAACACTGCCCTAGGACTTGGAGCCTGCTGCCCTATCTTGAGAATTATTTCTGAATTTGGGTACGAGGGCATTAGTTGAAGAGGGTGCTGGGGCTGAAGATCTCTGATGAAATTGAGGATTACCACCTTTGGACCTTGGCTAGCTGAAATTAAAACTACCCGTCCTAGCCCTCTTGCTCTCCCTCTTTCTCTATCCTTAGTCTTCTGCTCCTTTATCTGTTGCGCATAGACCATCAGCCTAGACAAGTCCATTTCCCTAATCAGCATTGCAGTCCTACACTCCTCAACTACACTATCAGATACTCCAGACACAAACTTTCTCATCTTGGACCTGTTATCAGCTACTACATGAGGAGCATATCTAACTAACTGAGTAAACTTGAGGGAATACTCCTTCACGCTCATGTTTCCCTGCCTCAAGTTAATAAATTCTAACATCTTGGCCTCCCTTAACTCCAAGGGGAAGAACCTGTCTAAGAATGATGTAGCAAACTCTTTCCATTCTACAGGCCCTACATCTGCGCCCCTATCTACTTTCCACTACTTAAACCATGAATGGGCTACATCTGGCAATTGATATGAAGCCTACTCAACTCTCTCACTAAATATCACCCCCATAATATCTGTCACTTTCTGAACTATATTAAGAATTCCTATGGATCCTCTTCAAACTTGGATCCCATGAAGGAAGGAGGATTCATTCGAGTGAAGTCCCGAATCTTAGTTGCAGCATATTGGACACTGTATTAACCTAAATAGCAGTTGGTCGTTCATTCTAGGATGTTATGGAATTGGCTAGAGTGGTGAACGCAGCTCTAAATTCTACATGGGATACATGTTCATCCAGAGGATCTGCCTGGATGGGCGGAGGTGCTGGCTGGTTTCTTGTTTTTCTTCCGTTGTTCTTTTTGGGAGGCATGTTCTATAAATAGAAGAAAGATTATGTTAGATAGAGAGTTTAACATGAGCTCATGCTCAGTCGCACGACATGAATACTGAAAGAAGGAAAACTTTTCCTAAACGCCTTGTAGCCTCTTGCCCATAAGTGTGGCGTGCTACACACCCATGCACAAGACTCTACTTGAAGCAGCTTTCAGACTTCCTAGGACACTTTAAAACCTTAGGCTATGATATCAAGTTTGTAACACCCCAATAGTACACCCTGGGCATCACACGGTGCTTATAGTCCAAAGGGACCACAAGCTAACCAATGAGTTAGTACCTGCTGTGACCGCTGAATAATAACATAATAAATGCGGAAGAACAACTGATTCCATAAGGTTTTATCAACTGAATCAGTACTAAAATATGAATCTGAAGAAAGCAAATATTTGAATCTAATAAAATACTGATGAACTGAATAACTAACTAACATGTCCAAAAGCCTCTAAACTTAACTGAATACGAGTTGATGGAACTAGCCCCAACTAGCTACTAAACTGAAAGCATGAAACAAAATAATCTGTCCTCGAAATATGAGGACTCACCACTACTACTACTGTGAGCCTGAGAAGTCTAAGCGCAATCCGGGAACCGGGCGTCCAAACCTATGATATGATACATCATAGTGCAAAAGAAAAAGTATGTGATCAGTACTTTGAATGTACTGGTATGATAAATGAAGTAGGATAATATGCATAGTTCATGAACATAGATAAATAATCATCTAAATATGTATGTATATCATAAGGTATTGAATAGAATACATGACATCTGGAGTTACTAAGAATATGTAAAATCTGTAAATACTGAGGATGTATGACCAAGCATGTAACATAAACTGAATAAAATTTGTAAACTGAGCTACTAAAATAACTGATATCTGTAAGCTTTGGTCAAACAACATTGAGACTGAGTGTCTGAACTAATTATTGGACTAAAACTGTAGCTGAGACTGTGGGAGGTATCATCTAATCGACATGCCTTAATCGGAGCTAAGTGGGGTCTAACCTGTAACCCCAGTTGAAAGGGTGTTAGTACCATACCATGGGTAATAACACTGGCTGTGTGGATCCACTAAAATGGTGTACTGCATTGTCCCGAAGGATTAAGAATGTCAAGCCTGATTTTACGAGTGACCCCTGTGAGAAAGTCAAGCCTAAACTGATGGAAGACTTCTCATATCCTATACTAGCTACGTAGTTCTGGAGTACAGGGACTACTACTAATGACTCTGCCTATTTTATGGGGGAGCCATCATCCCTGCACTCGATCGGTGCTAAATCCTACTCCCAACTGAATGACACTGGATGTTAAACTGTTCTGAGTTTAACTGACTGGTCTAGTAATGCTCATAATATATTCTGAAGTTGTCCTGAAGATACTGAGATGAGACTAAGTAAACAGCTATGGTTTTTGGGTATTCAATACCCCCAGAACTCAAAAGCAAAAATAGTTAACATGATACTTAAGCTTAAAGGATATAACATGCAAGCCTCTATCAAATCTTTACTCTTGTAGGCATTTTATCAAACGTTTGTAGTTCATAGTTTATTCAAATCATGGGAATGTTATAGGACTTGTAGTAATAGCATGAATTCAACATGAATAGCACTAAATCATGATTTAATTCAATGAATGACAATATTAAAACGTGAAGAATTGAGTAACAACAATAATTCCATTTATACATGGTGTAAAATCATAGTTCATGGAGATTCATGGGTGAAATCATAATCTAAAATCAAAATAACTTGAAAGGATCATAATTTTTGCAATTTAAACCGGATACTTCAACTCCATGGGTGGAAGGAACCTATGGATGAACATCTAACATACCTGGGTTAGTAACTTTGAGAGGATTGATGGTGAGATTTCTTGAGATTTGATCTTGTATTTGAGATCAATGGTTTTAATGGAAAGAAATTTGATGAACAATGAGCATATTTTGCTCAATTTCAAGATTAATCTTCTGTTTACACGATTTGGGGGCTTGATGAAAGAAAAGATTTCCCTTGAGATTTAAAATACCGTAGCTGGAACGCCGATTAAGGCCTCACCATGACGCGGTGAGTAGGTCATTGTGATACCCACAGCGATACAGTGGAATCGCGGTGACTCTCTGGATCGTGACAATTACTGTTTTGGGATTCATCCAACGCGGTGCAACCGTGGTGACCCTCTGGAAATTGAGAAATGTTGAAATGGCCTTCATCGCGATGCGATGAAATGCTCATCGTGATATTTACCATGAGCGGCCTAATCGCAGTGAGCTACTATTTTGCCAATTCAAATGTGGTCCAATCCCCGTTCGAAAATCCTAAAACTTACCCAAAACAAGCTATTTTCCAGCTTCTAAGTATTACAAGTATATACTAAGGGTTGGACTGAGCTAGAAATGTTCAGGATATTACACAACTATCACCACTAACACTACTGATCATTAACATCAATCATTGTCACCGCAACCACCATTATAAACCATCTTCATTATCACTAACAAACATAAATATTTTTTTCAATCAAATAATAATTTTGTTGCATTAAATTACACACTTTTCTAATATATAATTAGTTTTTGATTTAAATTGTATTTTTTATTTATTATATATACAAATTAAAATTTTTGGTACATTCAGATGTTGAAAAAAAAACAGTCTTGATCATTCAGTTTTCAGATCTAAAGACAACATCTTAATCATTTAGACATGCATTCAGATTCAGACGTTTGAATCTTAAAAAAAAAAAACAAATGTAGCCTTAGTCTGAAGTTTATGAAAGTAAACAAGATTTTTGACTTGAATCTTGTAATTTAAATTAAAGATATGTTGAATCTATCAAAATACTTTTAATCTTCTAATCTTTAACATTTAATATGAAAAATTAAAATTAAAGAATTATCAAAAAAAGAAAGAGAACATTATTTTTTAAACGAACTAAAAAGAAAAGTAAGGAAAACAACTTAAAACAAAGGGAATAATAAATTTGAAAAAACTTTGGGTAGAAAATTAAGAATTATCAAGATAAAAAGATATTTGGCAGTAATGAAAATCTGTGGGTTTAATTTTATATTTAATTTTTCACATTATATTTATTATATTGTCCACAAAAATGCGGCTATATATAGTAAAATTTGTATTGAGAAGATAATAATCAAGGCAAAAAAATATTGAGAGTATTATAATTTCTATGAATATCCTTATTCTACTATGTAAAATTCAAAAAAGTTTTGGCTTGATATTGAATTTGATCTTGATTTGATTATGAATTTGATATGATTCATCGTAAACACTTTGGTGACCACCACAAACAATAATTCTCCCACAAACAAGTGAATTTGATCTTTAACGTCTTAGTATTTAATTTTTTCCATCCTTATTTGAAACTTTTAGAAAATGCTTGAAGGCTTGCCGATTGTAGGAAATTTATAATCTTTGATCGACAAGCTTCCACTGATTTCTTGTTAAAATATTATTTTTTTAATTATGAGACCCCTATTTATAGTTATAAGATGAAAAAGTTGTGACGAGGACAAATTCTTTTCATCTTGTCAGATTCAAGTGACATCACGAAGCTTAATGTATCGGGACATGTCACTTGCCCATGTGACATATTTTACTTGTCACTGAATTTTACTAGGTATGTTATGTCATTTTGATATGGAAAATGATCTTATTGTCTTTTTTATTTGGCTTGACGTGTCACATCATTTGACACGTTGCACCAAATAAGACCTCTAGGATAAGATGATATCTCGAGCTTGAAAAAGTGGCTTGATCTATGATTTATCGCCCAACCAAATGGGCTAACCAATAGGGGTTGGCATGATTGGTAGATATTGAGCTAAATATTTTGATACCGTGACTGTGGTATTATAGTACAATTTATAGTATACATTCTACATTTTTTTCTAATATTGTGTATTTATAAATAAAATATCAAATTAATACGATACAAAAATATGTAGCTACTTCATTTATATTATTATGATACTAACAAGTATACAACCTATTATTAGTAAAAAATTAAATGGGTAGACTTTGGAACTTTGACTACTATATTTTGAATATTGAACTATTTTTTTGTGTGTGTAATAAATCAACAAACGAAGTTGCTTGTACTTTTTTTACTTGCACTTTATGCTGAATTAACCAAATTAAAGAAATTAAATTTCGATTTTTACCTTAATATTCTTTTCTAAATAAAAATTAAAACTCAACTGCAATTAGAAAATAGTAAAATGCATGCTTAACGACTTTGAGTCTTCAACGGCTGCTACACCTACACCATTCCCTCCGTTGAATTTGTTAATTCATAAACGAAAACTAAAAAAAGAACGTTTGTGCCAATCTTCCTCTCCGACTCTCTTGTTCCATTGCCATTCTCAATTTTTAAGGGAATTGTAACTATCCCGCAAAAAGATCTTTTTTTTGAATCTTTTGCAAAATGATAAAAGAACAAAACTAATATCATAATAAAATTTTCTCTTAAATTAGTTAACATAAATTATAAATAACACAAATCTTTGTCAATTTACAAAGACCAAAAAAATTAGTGCATATTAATTTTAATTATGAGATTAGCAAACGGCAACAAAATCAACATAAAAGAAAAGTACAATTTTATTCAACATTCTTTTTGAATAAGTATATATACACCTTGCCAAATCACATTCTTTCAAAACATACACCAATAAATAAAATCACACTCAAAATTCAGTAATAAATTTCAAACAAATTCAAGAATACTAATCATAAAACTAATTTTCAGTTGGAGTAGCAGCCGCTAATCAAGAACACTAATAGAGTGTATGCAAATCCTAATTCTACCTTGAAATGAAATTACTTTTGAACAATCCTGGAAGAACAAATATGTCGTACATAATATATATATATATATATATATATATATATATTATGTAATTAAATATAAAAGACTAAAAATTATGTAATTCAATACCTTTTTGTTAATATAAATCATATTCAGATTGATCCAACTCGTTGTTTTTGTTGAATTTTATCACATACCACATCTGAAATCAACTTTGAAACAAAAAGAGAATACATCATTCTAAAATTTCAATTATTTCAATTAAAAACAAAATAAACTAAGCAAACTACAATGTGAAAAAGATTGAGTTTCAATTTATATATAGTACAAATTATAGAGTATGAAAAGACATAAAATTAACATAATTAATCAAAAGTTAATACACATTAAGTCCATTAATTACACATAATGAGGATGAAGCAACATTTGATCACAAAATCGTATAGAAAAATATTTGAAAAGCCATTGTGATTAGCATAATGTGCTGCAGTGTGGAATGATAATGAAAGGATAAATTACATAGAGCAGCATACCTGAGTATTAAATTACAAAAAATAGCAACATTTATATCAAATTACACTATGTAGCAACAATAGCATTATTTTAATAGTGGTCCCCTACTTTTGCCGCCTAAGAGAAGTTACTGTGAGTATTCTCCCCTTTTCACGCTTTTTTCTTCTCTTTCCTTAAATTAAAATATATTTTTCCTTTTTTTATGCCATTACCACTGAGTTCCAGCTTCCAATTTCTTTTTCTTTCGCACGATTCTTGCATTATCTGATAAGAATTGTGTTCTTCTATTTCAAGTAACTATTTAATTCAATTATTGCATGTTAGCGGTTTCTCTTTTTTTTTTCTACTGTAATACATCAGCAAATTCAATTTTTTTATGCTCTAACGGCTGAACACACTCCAAAATCACAAACAAATAGTGTTATACGAACTAGTAATTTGGTGTCTGATTATGCACCATCTTTTAGTCTTGGTTTAACTCAAAAAGATATAGTTAAAGTTGTTTCAAATCCTATACAGTCAAAGAAATATGGGAGTTCGAAGGAGATTAGGTCCAAGTTTCACAACGACCCGATGAAGATGACTGAAATTTTGAAAAAAAAAATGAATGAAGAAAACTCCTTCTCCAAAAGAACAAAAAATTAAAAAATACGAGAAGAAAAGGAAATCCAAAGGAATTGAAGAATTAAGTAAGGTTGATGACAATGTTCAGAACTCTTCTGTTGATGAATCTAAAGAAGACATTGAGGAAGAGATATTTTTTTGTTGTAAATATTTTTTTATTATTTATTGTTATGTATTCGTTGTTCTAAGTTAAGATATTATCAAAGTTGGGAATTATATGTATTTTTCAAGCAGTTAATATGTATTTTATGTTCTGCTGATATTTATTTTTAGGGATTGTAGCAAGATGATATGTGAAAATTATAGTTTAAATATTTTTTTTTGATTAGCATGTATTTTTTTGTAAATTTTTGGAAAGTTGCCATGTTTATTTGTAGTTTTGTATATTAGATGAATTTGATAAGTTGCATATATGGAAAATATATTATTATATGAACTACTCATGAAGAATTATTTGGATATATGTATTTTTAGTATAATTGATATGTATTTTTCAGTATTGGTTGTATTTTTATTCTGATCAAAATACATATGCATGTTATATGTATTTTTCTTACTGATTTGATTGTGTTTTGTTGTTTAGGGATAGCAGTGAGCTGATTTATTTTTAACATTTGTATGTTTGTTAGATTTAATATATATTCTAAGGTATAGGGTAGCATTTGTATTTTTATACATACACATCAGATATCATATGTATTTTGCTTTAGTGATGACTTTGTATTTTTCTGTTCAAAATACATACGAATGTTATATGTATTATTTTGGTTAGATACTTAGGTGATTGTTTTTTGAATTTTTTTACAGATTAATAAGTTGTAGTTTTACTTTGTATAGGTGTTGTGAGAGGAAATATTCATTGTAAGAAAACTTCCAAGATTTGCACCTCATATGTTCTCGTACAGTGATAATGATATTGATGGAAGTATACATGCCATATTAAACAAGGAACAATATAAAAAGTTTTGCGATAATATTATTTTTGGTTATTTCATGAAGAAGAAGCACTGTGTAGTTCAAGCACAGTTGTGCAGATGTGTTATGTCGCTCGAGATAAAGGGTAGTTCTTCTTCTGAGATAGTCATTCAGGCTAATGGCACTTCTCTTTATTTTACTCCTAGAAAATTTGCTATCGCTACTGAATTGAATTGTGTCTTTAATAGGTACGACTTTATTTTTGATGAGGATGTACCAAACAAGATTGTTGAGAAGTATCTCAATGGTACAAAATTTATACAGAAAAGGCAACTATTTCTAGCATTCACAGAGAAAATTTGGGGGGAGAACAATGATGAGGATATTGAGAAGTTTGTAATTATGTATTTCCTGCATTCTTTATGTTATCTAATATTGATACTGTGGTTATACCCTGAGTACATTTTGATTTGGTAGACAATGGAAGATATAAGGATTTTTTATGGGGTACTTTATCATTTGAGGATCTAGCGAGAATTTTGAACAACAGGTTGAAAGCAGGTGAAAAATTTTATTTGATACAGGGAATGCCACTGGCTATTCAAGTGTGGATTTACGAGTGTTGTTCAAATGTCCCATGAAATATTGCATCGAAGGTTGATAATCGGATTCCTCGATTATTAAATTGAAAGACAAATGCACCTCGGCCACATTTTGAGTATTTGATGTATGCTATGTTTAATGACAATGGCTAAGTTTGTTGTTAATAATATATATGTATTAATATGTATTTTAAGTCTACATATATACATTTGATTTACGATTGTTTAACAGATACTTTAACATAGTTTATCTATATTCCTAGGTTGTATTTAAGAACATAGAGCCAACTCAAAGGGAATTGGCAAAGTTTCAAATACCAGAGAAGGATGTACTTGAAGATGAACGTTCAGTTGATTCAGATGATGACTTCCAGGATCCACCACCAAAATAGATCAATGAACATTCAAAAATGAAATAAAAGGTTAATTCATCAACCCCAACAATGAAGAAATCATTAAGAAAAAAGTCACATAATATCGTTGACGAGCATACCCAAAAGAGGACACCAGTTCCTCGTGCTACAAAGGTTGCTGGAGTGAAAACACCAATTTTCAAGCCAATTCAAACACGAGGCAACTCCTTCAAAAATGAAGAAAGTGAAGCAAACAACTAGGGTTATTTTTCTCTGGTACAGTCAAAGCTAGAGAGTTTTGTAGAGGAAGAAGTTGTGTCAAAGCCAGGAGTCCTGTAGAGAAAAAATTTGTCACTTCTAAGAAAGTTTTGATGCATTCTGCGATGAGGTAAGTTTTTAGTCAAATACTTGTTTACATTAAAAAAAATTATTTATTGATTTTGTATGAAAATAGGTTCGTCGAGAGTTTAAAGGAATTCGTACACTAGTGAAAAAAAAGTTCAATATGATGCTCAAAGCAATTAAACAAAACAAGGTAAAATTTTTATTATTACAATGTTCTTTAAAAAAACTTATCCGATTTGAATATATATTCTTAGTGTATTGACTTATACAAATACAACACATTTTCCAAATAACTCGTTATATAATTATACATATATTTTGTAGGAATAGTTTGCAGATAAAGAAGTTGAACAATCAAATGTTGATGATGTTGGTTTAGATAAATCTGGACAACACTTCAGTCCTAATGTTGTTCAGACTTCGGATAATATGTTTGACGGTCCAAAGATAAATATTAAACTTTCAAATACGTATTTAAAAGCTCTTATAAATGTAGTTTCATTATGATTATTTGGTTTTTTATGTTAATATATATATATATATATATATATATATATGAGTATATACAGTGTTAGTTGAACATTCACTTGAAAAAAATCATGTAGTTAAACTTCATAATCTGTGTTCATTTACTTTCAAAATACATATGAGGTAAATCAAACTTTCAAATTTTGAATAGAATAAAAGATTCATTTTTGTATTTAATGCAGTTTTATTTTTTGCTGTGAGATTTAGTTAAAAATACATATGCAGTGTTCTCATTTTACAATAAAAAATACAAATGCATTATACATCATATGTATAGTACATATGTATTTTTGAGAATTCTGTTATAAGAATATGTATTTTTAGGTTGATTGCAAACATTATAATCTGTAAAATAGTTTATTTTTAGTTTTTTATATTAGTATGTATTTTGAGAATATTGTTTATAGTAATATGTATTTTTAGTGGGTTTGTATATACATATTCAGTTTGAAAAAAAATTGATACAAATTCAGTGAACTCAAGTATTAATAGTTTATTGAACTTGTATTTGTATTTGTAGCAACAATATGAAGATAAAGATTCTGATCTCCAACATATGGATTATGCTGGTGCCGAAACATCACCACAATGATTTAGTCCGATTGTTGATCAGAATTTGGGTGAAAATTTGGATGTTACAAGGGTAAATAATTAACTTGCATATGTTTATTCATTTGAATGCACATATGTAATTTTATATTTCCCAGTTATATGTTATTTTATATATATCTATATAAACATATACAACTAGATTTTTGTTTGATGTTGTTTAAATTTTTTTTACTTATTTGCAAGGGGTGCACTGATTTGCATCCAGATAAAACAAACGTTGAAACTGATTCTCAATATTTAATTCCTGATGAGTTTCTCCGAAGTATAAATTTGAATTATATACATTCTGAGAAGGTTGTTCAACATGATAATCGAGTATGTATAATGAATTCAACTTTGAGTTTATGTGATGTAATAATCTAGAGGACAATTATCTTTTTTCTTTCATTTTTTTTTTGCAGATCAGTGATGAGAAAATAGATGAAATAACTTTGTATAATTCACAATTTATAATTCTAGGTGAGATGTTACCGAGTCTAAATGCCTATTGGAGAGAAATCATCACCATACATTCATCGGTAAATCATGAAAAAGAATCTACTAATGAAAATTTGAATGATAAAAAGTTTGAGTCTATTGTTGAAGATCATTGTCAAGTATGTATAATGAACATACTTTTGAGGTAATATGGATTATATTGGACAGAACAAACTAATCTTTTTTCTATTTTTTGAAGACAAACAAAGAGAATACTAGATTGACTTCAAAATTATCGCTGCACGAAGAGGTTGATCTTGGTACAGAGAAGAAAATTATGACACCTCCTAAAATACAAGAACTAACCATTGATGAACAAAAGGATGAACCAGTTTGGCCTGATTCACAAAACACAATCCCTGATGAGCTGATTCCTAGTCTGAATTCTACAGTAGTAAAAGCATCATTGTTTATCCCTCAGCTAATCGTGAACTTCAAACTCCCATACAAAAGTTAAGGATTAGGCGACCATCCAAATTCAAGGAGTCGCCATACACGAGTAAGTTTGGTTCAGCAGCCGGTAAGTACACTAAGTTATATATATTTTTAATATAATATGTTTTGTAAATACGTTTTTATTAATTACATTTTTGTATTCTGTAATTATATAGGAAGCTCAGTAGGGCATATACATATATTCTCCCAGAAACATCCATTTGTTTATTACCCGATTGATAGGATAATGGATACGACGATTGTTAAGAAGTTCATGGACTGGATTTCTGTTGACCTTCTAAAAGGTCATGCTAAAAGGTATTTCTTTTGAATAGTTTCAACTTATTTTTTTATTTCTATTATGTTTGCATGATTTACCAGGTACTGGAAAAAAAATAGGAAGGGGGAAGTGGATCATTACAAGAAGGGTAGATCAGTTATTCCAATGATGCATTTCAGAGTTGAGACTGTTGAAGATAAAAATTGATTCTACACTATGGGGTCTGCTGATCAGTCATGGACAGACTCGATTAGTATATTATTTTAATAATTTTTCCTTTACAGTTGTAACACTACTTAAAATACATATTATGTTACCTGCAAATACATATGGTGGTACATATATGTATTTTTACTATGTTTTTATTAATTTACAAATGATGTGTTAAAAATACATAATATATTAATATACATATGAAGTATTCTATTAAATCACATACTGTTGAATATACTTTTTTCTTACATTTTCTGTATATAAGTGTAGTTTACAAATAAAATCATACATACGCAAATCTTAGACATTAAAATAAAAGATGCATATGTATTTTATATTACATACACATGCTAATTTAGTATACAAATTATTTGAATGTTCTAAGATTTGTGGTGTTAATTACTGCAGCAAATTGATGTTTGCTTCTACTACTTAAGGAAGAAGTCAAAGTATGAGCCCAACAGCTCTTACAAATACAGCACAGTAGATTGCAACTTCATGAACATAATTAGGTCTGTGATGGATGTTTACTCTGTGGATGATCCAAACCTGAATGCGGGAGGATAGGAGGCCCATCTTAATGAATACATCAATGGGTTTTGTAGCATGCTGCAGTGCCATGGCATACAGCGGAAGACATTTATATTCCAGTCAATATAAAGGAAAAACATCATTGGGTTCTCACAGTTTTATTCTTCTCAGAGACGTGCATATTCTTATATGATTCATATGAATCAAGTGATCATTATGCGGTTGTCCTTGTTGAGATCTAGAAATTAGCTGAGATTATCCCTTTGTGTCTCCAAGCTTGTAATTTCTACTAAAAGAAAAGTATTGATCTTCAAAAGCATCCGAGATACAAAGATAAAGACTCCTTAGATTTTGATGTATTATTTGAAGATAATTTGCCTCAACAACCAAGTGGAATCTTGTAAGTATTTTAATATACATATACCAAAATTGTAAGTTTGTACATAATATATTTTAGTTATTAATTAATATTTTTTGGTAGAGACTGTGGTCTGTATATGATTACATACGCAGAGTGTCTTTCATATGGTCAAAGAGTTCTTTCGATTGAGTTCAACCCCAACGCACTCCGTACAAGATATGTTGCACTATTGTGGGACTATGGCATGCAAAAACAAGAAGAAAATGCTCATAGTGACTTCGAAGCACTCTTAAGGCCTGTTAGGCAAAGCAGAATAACTAGTGTAACTAAAGTTTTAGATGTATGATGGTTGATGAATTTATTACATTGGATAGTTGACAAACTGGTGTATGGATGTAGGTTCTAATTGTACAAACTAAATTTTTGTTTTAAAGTGTTTCAAATATACTTATTTTGAACTGCATGAAAGTAATTCATTTACTCATTTACTTTGAATATGTTTTCAATAATTTTGTACTAAATATTTTATCATAGTGTTCAATTTTATTTGTTGCAGTGAGATTTACCTCACAAATAAATATGCAGTTTTGTCATTTTGCCTTTAAAATACATATGCAGTTACAGTCATATGTATTTAGCTTAAAAATACATATGCAGTGTCACATTTTTGCTGTGAGATTTAGTTTAAAAATACATATGCAGTGTTCAGATTTTGTTAGAAAAATACATATGCAGTATACATCATATGTGTTTAGATTAAAAATACATATGCAGTGTTAACATTTTGTAAAACACATACATCATATGTATTTAATATTTATTTATTTACCTTCAAGAAAACAAACATTAAAATATGTAATTCATATGAAATATATATAGTGCATTTCAGTTTTGGCATTTTGCATTACAAATACATATGCAGTTACAATTATATATAATGTAATTTGTGTTCATTTACTTTCAAAATACATTTGAGGTAAATCAATATATATATCGATATGTATGTAATCCTTGCTCATTTACTATCAAAGTAAATTTGAGTTGTTTAGATTTTAAAATAAAAAATACAAATGCAATGTACAACATATGTATTTAACTAAAAAATACATATGTAGTGTTCATACAGTGCATTAAAAATACAGATGAAGTTTACATAAAATGTATAGTATTCAGATTTTACAATATATACAATTACAGTATTAAGATTTAACAGAGTTCATATATCATTTTGAGTTTTACAGGGTTAAAAGTACATATGAGTGATAAAAATACATATGAGTTAAAAATACATATACAGTGTTAAAAATACATATGAGTTGTAGCTTCAAAACACATTTATAGTGTTCAGATTTTGCAAGATAAACAAATACAGTATTCAAATTTAATAGAGTTCAGATATCAACTGATGCATAAATGTCTTACCCCAAAAAAAAAATGTGTTCATTCTTATAAAAAAAGCAGAACAAAGTTGTAAGAAATAATACGAAAGAACAAATGTATCATTTTTTATATTTCCTACAAGAACGCCTATTGTGACCCTTAGCCCCACAACCACTACATGAGTTGATGTTCTTCTTTTTAAATATATCCCGGCCCGATTTTCCACAATCCTTCTTTGCTGGTGTTCCAGAAGGGCGTTTGTACTTCGGAGGTAGTACTATTTCACCAAGTATGTTAACTGGAATTATCTAGTCATCTTTGTGTGGTAAAGGATAGATTGGAACATCATATGTCTTCAACACAGTTTTTGGCTTATACAAATCACAATAATATGACTCTTTCTGAAAATTCTTATTGTCCAACACCGCACAAGCATGTGCACATGGTATCTCATCAAGTTGAAATGTATTACATGAGCTCGTTCTTTCCTTGAGGCAAATGATGAAGTGCTTTTGTTTGTCATGCACCGTGTACACATATTCTGTGGCTGGTATAACCTGATATCAAAAAGATCAAAAAGAAATATGTAAACGTACTAATTTTGCACTAAAAATACAAATGCAGAATACATCATATTTATTAAGCTTCTAAATACATATGCAGTGTTAAGATTTTTCAATAAAAAAATACATATGCAGTATACACAATATGTTTTTTAATGTTTTTTTATTTTATGTTGTATGGGTTTTCATTAATTTAGAACTGGATGCAACTAATTCTGTTACTTATGTTTTCATAAGTATAAGTGCCGCAAATCTAAAAGATCATACCGTCATACGAGTACACAAAGCCTCGTTCTCTTTGAGTATGTCATTTAATTTTTCAATGAGGGTTGTGAATGTATATGAAGCCTCCTACCTATTTTCGTAATTCCATTTTCCAAGCAGCAGTCGAACTTCTTCTAAAAAAATCATAAATTGACAGTTCTCTAGCTGATACAAGTACTTCATTTATTGACTTAGAAATATTTGAAGTCAAAGTCCATCCTCGGTGAACTGTTGCATAGTACCTAGCCTACTTTTCATAACCAGTCAATTCCAAATATTTCTTCACCCTAATATCAACTGCCTCAACCTTCTCCATTAATATGAGGAATTCTGACTTTGAATATGCTTTGGCCATTGTATAAAAGATCTCCGATAATGCATCGTGTGACTTTCTGTAAAGTTTTTCCCATTCTCCCATAGATGGCACATACATGCATAATGTGGAACATCTTTGTATACATCACCAACAGCCTTTATGATGCTTGAATTCCAAATAGATACAACACACAGTTTTGTCTTTCCCCGTACGCTTCCTTTAGATTCTCAAAGAATCAAGTCCAAGATGCATCATTTTCATAATCAAGTACACCATATGCCAAAGGGAATGTATGATCTTTATTTATAAATATATTTTGTGCTGACAGATATAAATACATATAGTAACTACATATGTATTTATTAAAACTACATATCCCAAAAACTGTATAATTTACCAAAGAAATAGTGTTAATTACATATACTAAAATGTAAGTGTACATCACAAACATACATTATCAAATATACATGTTTCATTCATGAAACTTTGGAAATATATGTATTTTAATACAGATGTGTATATATCAAATAGAGATTTTTATTTTCAAGTGATATGCAGAAATACATATAAACATACGAGCAGGTCTGCAGTGTAAATATAAAATGATAATAACCTGCTCCATCCATCGTACATGCAGTTAATAATGTCCCAATATACATTCCTCTCAGATGACTACCATCAATAACTACGACAGGTCTACAATGATCAAATTCTTTAATGAATGCACGGAGAGCTATAAATACATACAAGAACTCATTCTCATCCGTCTTCTTCATTCTTATATGTGACTCGGGATAGGTATTGTTCAAAATATATAAGTAGAATGGTAATTTCTCATAAGATAGTGATGGTTTACCCCTCAACTCTTCTAACCCTCTTTTCTTAGCCCTCCAACATAAAGTGTATGTCAAATTCATGCCAAACTCTTCCTTCATATCATTTTTTATTTAGGTCACACTGTATTTTTGTTTGTGGTTTTTGAATTTTTATTTAACCATACCACCTATCAACATACTAGTAGCATGCATCTTTGGATAGACCTTGTCCTTCATCGAGCAAGTATGTTGAGGTATGAATTACCTTATTCTAAACATTTTAGAATCTCCCATACCAGATGCATGACATAAAAAATCATAGTTCCCTGATTTGGAAACCAATGTATAACTGCATCCAACATATTTTAATATTATCAAATACATATCCAAACTCATTTTAAACATAATCTAAATAATATAGAATGTACGTACCATTTCTTACTTAACCTTTTGCTTCGTGTATGAAATTTCTCCCTAATTATATAATCCTTCATGACTGACTTTAAAAAAAGTTTGATCAAGTAAACCTGGTCTTCCTCAATATGCTTGTGATGTGGGTCTGAGATAATCACCTGAATCGTATCCATCTCAAATACATCTAATGTTGTTGTATTTTCAGAAACCACCAAAGCTCCTTCATTAGATGTATTTAACACTGTTTGCAAGTTGTTACATACAACTCTTCTTTCAACAACGCATTCAAATATACTTGTAAAGCTGCTCCTTACAACTTTCTCCAAAATGCTTACATATAAAGGAAGACAATTCATGTCTTGTATCTATTTTTCTACAAAAAAAATATCTTTAAACCCATATCATTATGTATTTGTATTTGCCCTGCATTACCAGTGATTTGATATTCCACTATAATACGTTTACTGGTTAAGTCCACATTTAAGTGAGATGCCAAAACATCATGCAACTCAACGAATGATGTTGTTGTGCTCAACAGTATAGCATCAGTGACATATTCTTCGTAGTTTTTTTCGTACGTCCACCTTCCAGAGTGATTCATGAGAACTGGTATGCTTCTCATTTCTAACTGAATTAACCCAAAATAAACAAATATACAAATTTCAGTTAAAAAACTTAAACTAAGTTACACAAACAACAACTACAATCGAAAATACATTTACACAATGTTTGTTAAATTTAAAATACAAACACAGCAAAATTCTCTGTTCAACGTTAAATATAATCAAATCCAAAACCACCAGAATTGAACACAACCAAAACATATATAAAAGAACTTCTCAGATATAAAGATATACTATAAAATTTCGCCAAGCTAAACTTCAAAAAGAAAAGAATTTCATTAGCTCAAAAAAAACTGAATTCTATCAGTTTTTTATTCTATCAGTTTATATCAGCCAACAACATCATTAAAAAATACATTTACAAAACATTTGTTACACTTAACTTAGAACCAGAGTAAATTATTCCAGGCTAAATACAATGATAATGTATCTGTTCAACGCTAAATACAACCAAATACAGAAATTCCTTAATCGAACACAACTAAAACATATATAAAAGATCTATTCATATATACAGTTGTACTATCAAATTTTGACAAGCAAAACTAGAAAAAAAAGAATTAGATTTGCTTGAAAAATTGAATTAGATCATTTTTTGTTCTAGCTGTTCAAATTAGTATTGCGTTAAATTTAGCTCGAAATTTTTGTAGAAAATATTCATAAACGATTAATAGAAATCAGCACTGAAGATCAGTAGAAAAAACTTCAACAAATCAGCACAATTAGATCAATAGAAAAAATGATCAAACTAACAAAAAACGATTCGAAAAAAATTTATAATCATAAAAAAAAACGATTTCATACCTTCATCAATAGTTAAGGATGAATTTACAACCAATAGTTGAATTCTGAAATATTATCCAGAAGAAGGTAATGTTGATTGTTGAATTAAAAGAAACTGATTTTTCAAACTGTTATTGAACAACAAAAAAATACGCTTCAATTTGATTGTTCAATCACAGCGAAATTGAGGATTCAACTTAATTTGAATTAAAAAAATTTTATTTTTTGGAAGAAACACGTTTCTGAAACCGTTTTTTGAATTTGAGTAGGGTTATTAGCAAATAACGGAAAACGCATGATTAATGAGGATTTAATGAGATTGTAATCTTCACAGTTAATTTAAGGTAATATTACCATATTTAAATCAGTTAATTATGGACAGTAAAAAATATTTGTATTTGTATTTTTATAGTAAAAGTTTGCAAAAATACAAAATACAAGTTGCTATAATATGTAATTATGAAAGTATTGCTATGAATCTCATATTAAGGTGCTAAGTACGCTATTTCTGAATTTTGCCCATAATGAAATGAGGTCATTGGGCCTTTATTGCTTTTTCTTAAATACCTTGATTATTTACTATGTGAGCTTTAATTACATTTATTTTTTGAGTTTTTTTAAAGTCATTTAGTTAATAAATTATGCACAAAAAATGAATAAAAATCTCAAAAAAAATAAGAAAAACATAAATAGAAATGAAGGTTATAGAGAGCTGCCACATCACCTTTTCTATAACCTTCTTTTATATATTGATTCAGCTAAAGCACAAATGAATTTGATGATCCAAAAGGAAGAAGAAAAAAGGGTCTCAAACTTTTAGCTCTTCAACTAAAAGAATTTCACCTACCTTCTCCTCGTCATTCTCAAAGTTTATTACTTTCATTCATAAGTATATCCTACTCAACAGTACGTGCAAGGATCTATTGCAAAGTCTTTATTTCTCTCTTTCTATCAGTTTACAATGAAAATAGGTGGCATTTTAAGATTCACTTCAAATTGTAACACATACAGAGATTAAAAAAAGAGAGAGAGAAGATAGATACCATCTAAAAGAATAAGCCAGATTCTTCTTTATTACCCTTGAAGCATAGGATCTTTTATACATATGATTTTCTATTTTAAGCAAGCTATCTGTTATGTGTTTTTCTATTTTAAACAGGATATTATTTATTTCCTTGATTATGAGTGAGAGTATTTTTAAGCCTAATTTATAGGATTTTGTGGTAGGTTTTTCCCTTTTAACTATTTTTTGAAAAAAATAATTTAACTTTTTTTAAAAAAAAATTTAACTTTTTTGTTTTGGTAAATCTCATTTTTAGGGAGAAAAAACGTCTTTTTCGTAGAGAGCCATAATTAGTACTCTTACTATTTTCTCGTACCATAAATTTTAAATTTATTAATTAAAATATATTTTTCACTCCTTAATCACCATATGTAGTAGGAATTTTTAATTTTTAAAAGTATATTTTTCTTTTACCATATATTTTAGGACACCTTAATTTTAACTACATAAAGTTAACAACTAAATAGTAATTTAAAGAAAATAGTAAAAAGACGATTTTGTCTAAAGCGAAATCTTTTAATGAAGGGCAAAAAGTTTAAACATTATTTCTAAAGTCCTTCACACTTTTAATATACTAATTTAGAATACGCGCTCCTTCGCGTGTACCTCGCTTCAATGAATTCAATTTTATAAAATCACTTTGACACTATAAGAAATATATCCCAACAATTATTATAGCCATTATAGTAGATTTTTGTCTTCAAATTTTATATTTATTTAAATAATATAGCTTGTACCTAAAAAAAATATTAAAAATAATGATGATATTTGTTTACTGACAATTGAAACAATTACATATAATTAAATTTTAAAAGAAAATTCACATAGAATTAGAATGACTAACCAATTTACTGTGATAGAATTTAACATCCAAGAAATCAGATCAAAATTGTAAATAAGTCAATATAAACAAAAATCACAAGAAACTTCTCAATCAACAATTATTTATTGAGAATACAAGATAATTTGTTACTTTAAACTTCAAAAACATACTAAAATTACAAAAGAAAACTTCTCAATTAGCAAATATCAATTAAAATACATGATAATTTATTTTTATAAACATAAAAAATATATTAAAATCTTAGAAAACTTACCTCGAATCACAAGCTAATTTATCTCTTCAATCATGACTATTCTCAATATAAAATAAAAAACTTCTTAATTAATAATTATCCATAAAGAATATATGATAGTTTATTATTGTAAACTTCAAGAACATATTAAAATATTAGGAAACTTATGTCAAATCAGAAAAAAATTTATCTCTTTAATCGTAGAAACATCAAGATTGTAAACATTAAGAACATACTGAAACTTTAGAAAACTTACCTCAAATCACAAGCGTATTTTTCTCTACAATCATAAGATATCTCAAATTTCACAAAAAAAAAAATTCTCAATTAGCAATTGTTATCAAGAATATATGATAATTTGCTTATTACAATCATAAGATATCTCAAATTTCATACACACACACACACAAAAAAAAAAAAAAAAGCTTTTTCAATTAGCAATTGTTACGAAGAATACATGATAATTTGTTTATTGTAAACTTCAAGAATATACTAATACTAAATTACTTTAAAAAAAATTACCTCAAATAACAAGTAGTATTATCTTTTTAATCATAGATACTATTAAGATCACAATTTATAAGAAAGTTTTATAAAATAATCTAAATAAAGAAAGACAACTATTATTAATTAAATACTTAAAGAAATTCTAATTTAATGTGATTTAAACATAATTAATAGCTATTTAGGTTTTATAAAAAGCATGACTTTTTGATTTATAAGGAAAGTTTTCCTTTAAAAAAGAAAGATTATTTTTAAAAAAAGAAAGATTTTTTAAAAAAAAATACTTTAGACAATTATGATTTTATTTTGGGAAACTTAAGGATTTTTTTTCCTCAAAATTTTACAAAACGTATTTTCTATTTTTTTCCCTCAAAAATTTAAACTAAGTTTTTCTTTTTTGAAACTTTAGGGCACTTGTTGGTTTTTGTGTTTTATAAGGAAAAGTTTTCAAAAGATATTTTTCTTTTACCTATAAGATTCCTTAATTTTAAATATTATAATATAATCATATAATTATTAAAGAAAGGTTATAAAATGACGATTTTGTCTAAAGCATAAAATTTTAATGAAGGGTAAAAAGTTCGAATCACTTTTATAAGGGTTTTCACACCTTTAATATATTATAGATATAGATATAGATTATAGATTATAGATATAAATTATAGATATAGATACAGATTATACATTATAGATTATAGATTATAGATATAGATTATAGATTATAGATTATAGATTAGAGGTTAGAGATTAGAGATTAGAGATTAGAGATTAAAGACAGGGTAACTTACATAAATTCCTTAATCTTTAAGTGATATTACATAAAATCTCGACTATTTTGTTAATTATATTTTATCCCGGTTTTTAAAATGGTGATACATATAAAAAAGTGATACATTTGAAAATAACAAAATATTTATTTAAGGAAGTAACAGATTCTCTTTTATTCATTGTATTCTTTTATTTAAGGAAAGATATCTAATTTTTATCCTTATTTTAGATTTAATTAAGGTGTTTTAATTATGTTTCTCTTTTTCGTCTTTAATTATGAAAGATATGTTTTTTGGGTATTTTTTCTTTTTTTTTCGTCTTTAATTTTAGTATTTTTTTAGATTTAATTTTAATTATGTTTCAATTCTGCTTTTAGTCTTTTTTTAAAAAAATATTATTATTTTTGTTTCCTACACTGACTACACCATTACCTTTCATTAATAACATGTGAATCACCCAATAATTGAAATAAATAATTGTATCTACCATATAAATTACCATAATACCATATATATCACTCATTAATATCATATGAATCTCCCAATAATTGAAATAAACAATTGTATCTACCATATGAACCACCATAATACCATATATATGAATCACCCAATAATTGAAATAAATAATTGTATCTACCATATGAATCACCATAATACCATATATATCATCTATTAATATCATATGAATCACCCAATAATTGTATCTACCATATGAATCACCATAATATAATATGTATCACCCATTAATATCATATGTATCACTCGTTAAAATCATACAAAATGTATCTATCGTATGAATCACCATAATATCCATATAATGACATCATATTTATCATTCATATGAATCACCATTAAAAAAATAAACATGTATGAATAACTAAATAAATTTATATATGTATCAATAGATTTTTTTTTTTTAAAATGAGAGAGATTTTAGGAGAGGAAAAAAAAATTGCATGCATTAATGGAGGAGAAAAAATTAGGAAAGAAGATGATTTAAGCATTAATGGAAGAGAAAAAAAAATTAGGAAGGAAAATGATTTAATTGTTGATAATTAGAGAAATATTTTAGGGAAGAAAATCTTGAATGAGTTAATGGTAGAGTAAAAATACGATGTGGAGTTTTCTTGATATGTATCAAGAGTAAAGTTGAAAAAGAGGATTTTATGTAAATTTTAAAAAAGTAAGGGATATTAGGTAATATAGTCTCTTAGGTATGAGATTTGTGTAATTTATCCATAGAGATAAGGGTAACTTCACATTGTTATGAAATTCTAATTCGCACATAGAGTAACGACAAATTAATAAAAATTGATATAGATTTATCAAGAATACGACGAGCTTCTCATACCTAAATGTATATATCAGAAGAAAATACACGGGCAATTAAATGATGGAACAATTAATAATTGCAAAAAGTTATGAAAATTGGTAGGAAAAATTATTAAAATATACTTTTCAAGTAATTAAACTATTATTATATAGAAGCGCCAGCGAACAGATAGCCGACGATTGTCTTGCTTTTGGTCAAACATATTATTGTAATTTCATAATTTTTTCACTTTAATATACTTATTTTTTTTCTTTTTAATATGTTATATATTTGAAAATTAAATAAAAATTATTATAAATTATAATAATTAATAATTTAAATTATTTCAAGGCACATCAAAGATTTTGGTTGACTTGAAATTCTATCAGTGCAACATAAATTAGGATAAAGGAAGTTATATATTATTTGAAAATATCATGAAAAGTAATATAAATTGCAATAATTAAAAAATTAAAATATTTAAGGTATAAAAAATTGGTTTGATTTTTTAAATTCTATCAATGTCATATACAACAACAATAACAACATACCCAGTGTATTCCCACCTAATGGGGTCTTGGGAGGGTAAAGTGTACGCAGACCATACCACTACCTCAGGCGAAGTAGAGAGGCTGTTTCCGATAAACCTCCGGCTTAGAGCCAATAACAATATAGAAAACACAAAACATAAATGCATATAAACTTGTACAGGCAAAATAAACTAACAAAGCTAGCCACAAGATAATACTCGAGTCACAATATACTACTAAAAACTATATATCTGAAACCATAGACAACACTCAACCCACGAACAAGAAACTTTAGACACAAATAAAGAACGCCCCCTACTGTAACCAGCGCACTCCCATCCCCTAACCCTTTACCATAATTCGCATCCTCCACACTTTCCTATCTAGGGTCATGTCCTCCGTAAGCTATAGCTGCTCTATATCATGCCTAATCACCTCCCTTCAATATTTCTTCGGCCTACCTCTACCCCTGCCTAAAATCATCCATAGCCAGTGCCTCACACCTCCGCACTGGAGCATCAGAACTCTTCCTCATCACGTACCCGAACCAACATAACCTCACTTCTCACATCTTGTCCTCCACTAAAGCCACATCCACCTTTTCCCAAAAATTACGTCGAAAGTCGTATAAATCATAATATTACTTAACAGCTTAAAATATCTAAAAAAGTTATATAACAAATTTGATTGACTTTCTAAAATATTCCATCAATACCACACAAATTTGGACAGAAAGAGTAACATATAACATCTGAAAATTATGCCAAAGTACTATAAATTAATAATTAACAACTTAAAATATTTAAAGATTATTAAAAAAATTGATTGACTTTTCAAATTTCATTTGTGCCAAAAAAATTGAGATTAAAAAAATATATATTGAACTTGTGCTGACACGAGCTTTAGTATTTAATATTCATATACTCATGAATCAGATATCAGCTTTTTGTTAGGGTTTTTACCCTGATTTTCTTACTATATTTAAGTTTTACTTTTTCTTAGAAGGAAAATAAAAGTTACCATAATTACTTTTACTTTTCCTGAAATAAAAAAATATAATTTTTTTTCATATTTGGCTAACCTCTTTCTTGGAGGAAATGTTTTGGAACTCTATAAATAGAAGACCCCTTCTCATACCACAACACAAGAGCATCCACAATGTAGTCCTTTAAAGAGTCTTTGTTTGGAGGGAGATTTTCTCTCTCATTAGTTTTTATGTTTTTAATATTAGGTTTTATATGTAGGTCAATTGACCAAATAATATAATAATATTAAGCTTGATAGTATTGTTTATGTGTCTTCTGAATTGTCACCACAATGGTTTGTAACTAATAGCTTCTGCATGATGATCTCTCGATTTCGAACCCAACAAGTGGTATTAGAGCTTACGGTTCAATGGTCCAATGGTGTGGTGAGACGAGATTAAACAGGTTCAAAGCGGTTTCAAAATCAAGCTGCAACCAATTTGATGATAATGAAGATATATGTCCAAAAGCTACATGTGGAGATAATTATCAATCATATTTTCGACAATCCTGCAATCACATATTTGAAAATAAAGCTCACTTTTAACCCTGCAAAAGGGCTCCAATATTTTTAATCCGAAAAGGGCTAATATATTTTTTAACCCCAAAAGTTCCATTTTTAAACATGCCAAACAGCAGTGATATATGAAGAACATATATGAAAAACGAAGATCATGCACAAGAAGAAGGAGGATCAAGAATATTTTGAAGAAAATGAAGCCAAAAATGGGAGATTTGTTTGGGTTTTTGCCCTGATTTTCTTACTATATTTAAGTTTTACTTTTTCTTAGAAGGAAAATAAAAGTTACCATAGTTACTTTTACTTTTCCTAAAAGAAAAAAATATAATTCTTTTCCATATTTGGCTAACCTCTTTCTTGGAGGAAAGATTTTGAAACTCTATAAATAAAAGACCTCATTCTCATACCACAACACAATAGCTTTCACAATATAGTTCTTTAAAGAGTCTTTGTTTGGGAGGAGATTTTCTCTCTCATTAGTTTTTATGTTTTTAATATTAGGTTTTATATGTTGGTCAATTGACCAAATAATATAATAATATTAAGCTTTTTAGTATTGTTTATGTGTCTTCTGAATTGTTACCACAATGGTTTGCAACTAATATCTTCCGCATGACACCCTCTCGATTTCGAACCCAACACTTTTAAGCTATTTAGAATGCGTACACGCAATTCAACAATGCAACAACAATAATTAGGAAACTTCAACATTCAAAATGTCGAACTAATTAATTGTTGCAAATACTTTCTTCGTTGGAATTTATTTATCACATTTTTACTTTACATCTGTTAAGAAAAAATAATGATCGATATACTTTACCATATTATCCTTATTAATTGATGTTTAGTAATAGTTAATGAAAAATAATTTGAAGAATAAATAATTAATGCTAAGGGTAAAACATAAGAAAAAAATTGTCTTTTTTTAATTTATCAAAAATGATAAGTAAAAATGAAAATCAAATTAGAAAAATAATGACAAATAAATTCGAACAGAGGGAGTAAATAAAAGTATAGAACCAATCATGTCAGGTTGATAGTAATTATACCCCGCAAGCTACTCCCTCCATCTATCTTTATTTATTTCGTATAAAAATAAATATCTAACAATACTTGTCCAATTTGAAAAATCGATGAATAATTTATCATATTTTATACATTTTACCGCTACTATTAAATAGAGATAAAACAATATTAAACCCCCTCCCCCCCCCCCCTCCCTCTTCCGTAACTACAGCCAAAGTTGCTATGACACACCTTTAACTTCATGGCGGTCTTATTACCTCCTAAAATCAATTTTACTATGTTGTTGTCCACCTTTTGTACTTACATGGCCTAAAAAAAATTACAATTAAAGTGTGTCCTAAAAAGTTTCACGTAAGCGTAAATGGTATCACATAAGCACAAAAGGTGGATAGTAATGTTGTAAAATTAAGTTTAGGGTAGTAGGATTCCCGTAAAATTAAAAATGTGTATCAAGTTTAGCTATAGTTCTAGAGGGGGATTATAATAATGTCCTATCTCTATTAAATACTTTTTATTATTCAATGCATTTTCAAAACATTAAATATTATATTCAAAAGGTGATATAGTTAAGTACTCCTTTTATTTGTTGTTTCTTAGGGTGTATGTAAACTTAACTAGCATACGTACCCGCGCGATGTGCGAATAATATTAAAAAAAATCTATTAATAATTTTCTATTAAGATGTCTTGTTTAAATCATGTTCAATCATATTACATTCAAAAATATATAACTATCATACTATTTCTCCATAAAATGTGAAAATAAATTTTAAAAATTCTACGTCCACACCACCTACTTTCACCTCCATATCCACAAAAGGTGGATAGTAATGTTGTAAAATTAAGTTTAGGGTAGTAGGATTCCCGTAAAATTAAAAGTGTGTATCAACTTTAGCTATAGTTCTAGAGGGGGATTGTAATAATGTCTTATCTCTATTAAATACTTTTTATTATTCAATGCATTTTCAAAACATTAAATATTATATTCAAAAGGTGATATGGTTAAGTACTCCTTTTATTTGTTATTTCTTAAGGTGTATGTAAAATTAACTAGTATACGTACTCGCGCGATGTGCGAATAATATTAAAAAAAATCTATTAATAATTTTATATTAAGATGTCTTGTTTAAATCATGTTCAATCATATTTTTTTTATTTCCAACTACCTTCCCCCCTCCCCACCCCAACCCTTAAGTTTTTTGTATGTTTTTGAAAAATTAAAAAAAAATTAGAATTTTTTCTGCCCCACCCCTAGTTCTTTTTTAAAAATTATTTTTTTATTTCAGCCCTCCCCCTCCCTACCCCGACTACCACCCGCCCCAAACTCCACAAATCTCCCCTCCTTCCTACTTTGTTTTAAATTAAAAGAAAAAATTCTCATACAAAGACCCCCACTTCCACCCAAGCACTCCTACTTTTCAAAAATTATTTTTTTGAGATCTTTATTTTTTTAGTGCAACTTTAAATTTTGAGAAGTGGACGATCAGTTATAAGTCTAAGATAAGATTCTAAAATGTCATGATTATCTTATAGTTTACATATTTTGAGTTTGCAAAAAAAAATATATGAAATTAATGATACCAATTAGGAGTTTTATACAATAGAAATAAATGAAATAAAAAAATAATATTTTAAATTAATGATATTGATTCTAAAATATTAGCATCAGCTTATTTTAAAATTTTCATATGTTTTTTTCCTTTTGTTCTCTTTTATTCCCTTTTATTACAAAATAAATTAATTTATTTTAAATCTTATATAATTCTTATCTATTATTATTATTATTATTATTATTATTATTATTATTATTATTATGTACTACTACTACTATTGCTTCTATCATTACTATTAATTATTATTATTATTTTAATAATTTTTTATCTTTCTCTAATATGTAAATAAATTATATTTAAATATATTTTATAACATTTAAATTTTATAAGAGATAAGTTTGAAATAGTAGATGTCTGTTAGAACTCTTTAATTATGAGTTTCTATTTTTAAGGTAATGAATTTCTTATAAAAGGATAATTTATTCAAATTCAAATACTTAATCTTTCAGTTCAAAATTTTTATTACAATATTTTTAAATTTGTCTTAAAATATTTTTTATTTTTTCCCTAAAAACTGTCACGTGGCTATTTTAATATGTTGTCACTTGAAATCTTGTCTTGTTTTAGTTTTGCTTGTATATAGAGATAGTGGACAAGTAATTAAAGATGTAGGAAGGAAGTAATAGTTAATTTGCACACAAGTCATATTGTAATTTGAAAATTGTTATTGATTTTCTCTCTGTATATTCTATATATTAGAAGAGAAGGTTTTGACATGCTTGCTTCAATAGGTTGCTTGCTCCGTAATTTTACTATATCATCTTAATTAATTATTACAAGTCATTTATATATTAAAAACTAATAATATTTAATATAAAAATAAAATATACATTTATGACATGTTTTTTTCAGCTGCTTTGTAATTTTACTAAATATCATTCGAATTAATTATTACAAGTTATTTAAATATTAAAAATTAATAATATTAATAAAAAAGCAGTTTAATCATAATTTTACTAAATATTACCTAATTAATTATTTTAAGTCATCTAAGTATTAAAAAGTTAATAATATTTACTGAAAAGGTAAATAGATATAAAAGGATAAATTAATTTTTGATATTTTAAATTAACTTGACGTCTTATAGGAGACTCACTTAATTTTTTTTTAAGGTTTTGACATGTCTATTTATGTTGCTTCGACCGTGATTTTACTATATCACTCCTGATTAATTATTATAAGTTATTTATATATTAAAAAATTAATAATATTTAATTTAAAAAATAAAATAGACATTTATGACATGTTTGTTTCACCTACTTCAACCGTAATTTTATAAATATCACCCCTAATTAATTATTATAAGTCATTTAAGTATTAATAAATTAATAATATTTAATAAAAAAGATAAGATAGATATGAAATGATAAATTAACTCTTGATGTTTTAAATTAACTTGACGTCTTATATGATGCCCGCTTATTTTTTTTTACAAGAATTTTTATAGTAATTTGTTATATCAATTCTAATTAATTGTCACTTAAAATATGACTACTTCGACGCTTCAATCATGATTTTATTATATCATTCTAATTAATTATTATGGCCATCTAAATATTGTGCCACTTACAAACTTAAATTATTTAAAAATATAATTGGCTATCAATGCCGTAAAAGTTTGGACAAGGAGAGTAATATAAATTATTTGAAAATTACACGAGAAGTATTATAAATCATAATAGTTAACAACTTAAAATATCTATAAAAAAAATTTAATATGTTACATATTTTTAAAAAAAATACGTAAAAAATACTATAAATCACAATAATTAACAAGTAAAAAAGTCTAAAGGACAAAATGCCTGCTTTGGCACATCTTCATTAATCCTTTGCCTTGCCTTCATTTTTTCCTTCATTTTAATTTGTTTGTATTTTTTTTTAATTTGTTTGTATTTTTTTTAATTTGTTATATATTTAAAAAACCCGTAAAATTTTTTCTATAAATCACAATAATAAACAACTTAAAAATTTTTAAAGATATAAAATATTTGGTTTACTCTCGAAATTCTATAATTATTTATCAATACCACAAAAATTTGGACAAGAAGAGTAGCGTATATTATTTGAAAATTATAATAAAAAAAATTATAAAATACAATAGTTAACAACTTAAAATGTCTTCCAACTTATTATGTATTCATATAATTTAGCATCTAATTAGTATTAAATTTTGAATATTTATTTTTAATTTTAAAATACTCTAAACATAATTGATGTTCGGCCCGTGCTAACACGGGCCCGTCCCCTAGTATATACATACAAGTACACAACAACACAATAAACAGTAAAGAGGGGGGAAGGGGGGAGAAAATAAAAGAAATGTAGAAGAGGCCATGGATTTGAAGGTTCCAACTTAGTCTTTAGAAACTCATTGGAATTGCAAAAAGGTAGCGAAAAATGGAATTTAGTGAGAGATAAAGTGCACAAATTAATGCTTTAGAAAACTATGGTTGTTTTGAAGCTTTGCTTGATGGAGAAATTCCTAAAGAGAAACTATATGAAAAATTGAAACAAATTTTCAACTTCAATTTGGAGAAACATTTGGAAACTCACAAAATGTGATAGTAGGTTACCCTAGGAACAATCCTATAACACCACTTCAAGAGAGAATGATGATTGACAATGTCCTCACTCATGGTGTTGTGGAGAATTTTTCCAACGTCCTTAGGTCTAGGGGAGAGTCTGAATTCTGGTATGTAGTCAATAATCACAACCAAAAAAGAATTGAAATTAGGCATGAATTTCGTCGTTAATCCGTCGCTAAATTTGTTGTAGCTAACAAGTTTTGACTAACCAAACTGTTTAGCTATATAATTGTTCCTTTACTAATTTTTAGCTATTCTTTTATTTGTGAATTTTCTTCCATTCTCTATGAAGAAACATTAGTGATTTTTCAGTCTGGTAAAATTATTAATAAACGAGAAGGATAAGTTTCAAGTTAATATGTTTTTTCTTCTCCTTTTCTTTCGAATACTCCTGAACATGCAAAATGATAGTTGATACCTATGCCGCTTTTTGATTCAAAATCCAGTGATTCGTGCTACTAATCATTTTCCATTACTGGAAAGGGCAAGGATAAGGGAAAATATTGGCTCCAGCTATTGGTGGACGGGTTGGCTGGGTTTGCATATTTCAGACACAAAAAATAATAACAAAAGAAGAATATTTAAATAAAAAAGGAATAAATTAAAAAATAATATTTGATAATAATATATTTGACGAAATAAAAGGAAAAGAATTAGATTTAAGTGTAGAAAAAATATTTAAAATACCAATAATAAAAAACATATTTAATAGGCGAAAAGAAGAATATTATATAGTAAGCCAAAAAGAACATGTAATAAACTATAGATATGCAAAAGAAAAAGCTAGTATACCACTAGTAACAAAAAGAATAATTAATAAAGAAATAAACTATATAAAAAGTAAAGACCCAATAAAATACGTACACCTTAGAGGAACAGAGATATTAATAAAAACATGTTTTAGAGAAGGAATAGATACACCAATAGAATTATATTTAGCAGATGATAGAATTATAAAAACCTATAGAAAAAAGTATAATAATCGCCATAAGAGGAAATTTAATATACCAAAAATTTAAATTTATAATAGGTGTGAATTATTCAGTGACAATAACAGATAAAAATATAGATAAATCATTAGTATTATATTGGAAAATATCAGGAATAGAACTAACCCGAGGAAGTAAAATATTTACAGCAAGATATAAAAATCTATATGTAATAAGAACAAAACATACGGAAATAAAATAAAATTAATAACATACAAATAGAAAGTTCTTTCGAACAATTTGTAAAAATAATTGATAACAATGATTATAGTTACAAAGACATAGATATAGAAGAATATTTAGAAATAATGAATGATAAAATAAGTACAACAAAAAGAATAGCTTTTGAAAAATCAGAATCATCAGGATCATAAAAAAGAACAAACTATGAAATAACTTCAACAGTTAATTTAACTCAATATTATATAACGGGAATAATAAATGAAAAAAATATTTAATACTCCTAAATACAGGACAAGAAGAAAATTATATAACAAAATATTTAGTAAAAAATAAAGAAATAAAATCTAACAGTGATATATGCCCAGATCTACTAAGAAGTTTAATAACTATTAAGGATACAACAGAAAAAGAAATAATAATAGGAATTAAAAAAATAAAAATAGAATTTGAAATAAAAGAAGATATACAAAAAGAAGACATAATATTAGGAATAAAATGGTTAGAACAAGTAAAACCATACAATATAGAACATACACAATTAACCATAACATATAATAAAGAAAAATTATTAATAAAAAGAACTTTGACATGATATGAAAATATATGTCTTAATAAAGATAATAGTAGAAGGATATTACAACAGATATTATATGCCTATGATAGATACAGGAGCAGAAGCCAATTTATGTAGATATAACTGTTTACCAAATAGTAAATGAGATAAATTAAAAACACCAATAGTAGTTAGAGGATTTAATAACGAAGGAAGCTTAATTACTTATAAAGCTAGAAATGTAAAAATACAAGTATGGTATAAAATATTAACAATAGAAGAAATCTATAATTATGAATTAACATCAAAAGATATGCTTTTAGGAATGCCATTTTTAGATAAATTATACCCACATATAATAACTAGAACACACTGGTGGTTTACAGCACCATGTAAACAAAAGGTAAGAGCAAAAAGAGTTATTAATAAAATAAGAAAGAAAACCGATTGGATAAAGGAAGTGAAAAAATAACACAAAAATTAGAAAATATAAAAAATACTAAAGACACAATAGAACTAGTTATATTTTCAATAAATAAATAAGAAATGACTATATTTTCAATAGATAAGATAGAAATAATAAAGAAAAAATTAAGAAAATTGTACAGTGAAGATCCATTAAAAGGATAGGAAAAACATAAAACTACTATAAAAATTGAGCTAATAGATAAAAATAATATAATAACCCAAAAACCGTTAACATATAACTTTGATGATTTAAAAGAATTTAAAATGCATATAGATGAATTATTAGAAAAATAATATATACAAAAAAGTAATAGTGAACACAATAGTCCAGCATTTATAGTAAATAAACATAGTGAACAAAAAAGAGAAAAAAATAGAATGGTTATTGATTATAGAAACCTAAATGTAAAAATTATGACATATAATTATCCAATACTAAATAAGATATTAAAAATAAGACAAATACAAGGATATAATTACTTTAGTAAATTTGATTGTACATTAGGATTTTACCATTTAAAGTTAGAAGAAGAATCTAAAAAGTTAACTGTATTTACAGTACCACAAGGATTTTATAAATGGAATGTGTTACCATTTGGATATAAAAATGCACCAGGTAGATACCAACACTTTATGAATAGTTATTTTAAACAACTACCTAATTGTAAAGTATACATAGATGATATACTATTATATACAAAAACTAAAAAGGAACATTTAAAATTAGAATAATTTACAGATATAATAGAAAAATCAGAAATAAGTTTAAGTGAAAAGAAAGCTGAAATTATGATAAACCAGATAGAATTTTTAGGAATACAAATACATAAAAGTGGAGAAAAATGCAACAACATATAGTACAAAAAATAATAAATTCAAAAAAAGAATTAGATACAAAAAAAATTACAATCATTTTTAGGATTAGTAAATCAAGTAATAGAATATATACCAAAGTGGTTAACAAATAAAATATAAAATTCAGTTACAACAAAGGAAATTCAGAGACTAGTGTTAAATATATCAAATTTTACATTTACAATTGAAGTAAGCAAAACTAACAAGAATGTCATTGCATATTACATATCAGGACAAAGCTACACAGACTGATATACTATAAGATGATGCTTTAGAAAAGATACTCAAAGCCCTAACTACACTTTCAATGAAAGTGGACAGTATGAGTAATGAAATAGAAAAGCTAAAGACGAATGAAGTTAAACTGAAGTCTAAAGCTATGAATCAGATAACTCAGTAGTGTGCAGAGCTATGTCGATCGGAAGACATCAAAATTCCAGAGCTAATAGAAGACGTTGGGACACTTCATAAAACCTATAACGTTTATCAATCTACAATTGTAGGTACAAGCAAAGGAGTTAGTGGATAAAGATATCAGAACATGAACATGAATAAGATATTTGAAAAACCATTTATACCAAAAACACAAAAAGACTCCTCGTTCATACCCCCACAAACTACCACATATCGAGAAATTTTAAACCAATATAGAAAAGCCTATAACCATATAACTCGAGCATACATAGAAAATATCCATAAAATCCAAACTTATCTAAACCTTAACCCCAGAGTTACAAATATCCAAGAAGACTAATTAAGTTAAACTAAAGTCTAAAGCTATGAATCAGATAACTTAGCAGTGTGCAGAGCTATGTCTATCGGAAGACATCAAAATTCTAGAGCTAAAAGGAGACGTTGGGACACTCCATAAAACCCATAACGTTTATCAATCTACAATTGCAGGTACAAGCAAAGGATTTAGTGGACAAAGATATCAGAACATGAACATGAATAAGATATTTGATTCACTTTTATATCTTCTTCAGTTATTTGATTTATCTGATTTACTATCTATTTCATTATCTGTTTCATTTTCCGAAATTTCATATATACTATCGTCACTTTCTAATTCGTAATCTATATAATCTATTTGCATAGATTCTGTATTTTCTTTCTTTATTTCTGATATTTGTTTCTTTTTTGGGTTTTTAGGCATTTTACAATCTCTAGCTAAATGTCCTAGTTTTCCACAATTATAACAAGTACATTCTTTTATAGATTTCTTTTTCCTATATGGTCTTTTATGTTTATAATTTTTTACATAATATCTTTTTCTTGGTTTCTTCTATTTATATTTTAATTTTTTGTATTTCTTATATTTCTTATGTCTTTTTCTTTTCTTATAATATCTTTATTCACATCCAAATTGAGGTGCTATTTTATCTTTGCAACATGCTAAATTTCTTATTAATGTTTTTTCCATTTTTATTTCTTCTCTATATTTTTCACATAGATTTCTATACCATTGTTGTAAAAATTTTATTCTTGCTCCTAGGATATCTACTATTTTTGCTTCATCCCAACTCTTTATTATTTTTGAACTAAATGGTTCAGGTAATTTACTAAAATATAATCTTCTTACTTCTTTACTTTCTTCTGTATTTTATGCTCCTTTATAGTCGTATTCATTAAATACGCCTGTATATTCATCTATATAGCACATATTACATATTGCTAGTTTTAACATTAAATTTCTATTTATATCTTTTTCTTTATTTTGTTCTTCTTTTGCTGTTGTCATACTGCTAAATTCATCTCTTATAGCTATTTCATATTTTTTCAATATGTCTATAGGTGTTAGTTTAGTTACTGTTCCTTCTATTTCTTTTATCATCTCTTAATACCTTTTTACTTTCTTCAGTTAAATTTAAAAATCATAATTTTGCTGTTACTATTGGTGTTCTTTCTATATATTCTGGTGTATCTATTGCATTTATACCATTGTCTAATAATTTTGCTATATATCCTATCCATAATTGTATCGTTTTCTATATCTATTACACAGTTTAAGTCTAAGAAGTTATAATTTTTATTAATTATTTGTTCTGGTGTCCATTTGTTATATTCATTTTTAGATTAAATTTTTTAAACTTATTTTATAATGATATGTAGGTTTTCTTATTTTTGATGTACTAGGTATTATATTTTTATCATCTTCTTTATCAAGAGTATTTATTTTTGTGTTTATATTTTCTAAGTTTCCTTTATTAATTACTTCTTGTTTTTCATTAATTTCTAATTTTTCTATATTTGTTAAGGTTTCTGTATATGTTTCACTATCTTCCGAATCATAATTATCTGTTTCTTCAGTATCTATTGTGTTTATTTCTATTTCATTAGTTTTTAATTTTTTATTTTCTTCTTCTAATTTTTCTTTAAATTGATTTATCTTAATTAAAATTTTTTGTTCTTTATCCTTTTCTTCTTTTCTTTCTGTTTTTTTTCATACAGATCTTTTAGCATTTGTAATTTTTTTTCTAATTCAACAATCTTACTATTTTTAGTTTCTTCTATTTTTCGTATTTCTTCTGTAGTCTGTTGTTTTAATTGATATATTTCTTTTTGCCTATCTATTTCTTCGTTTTCTTTTGCTATTCTTACCATAGCTGTTAATTTATCTTTTAATTTTAATTCTTCTTTTGAATTTATTATTTTTTGTACTATATGTTGTTGCATTTTTACTCCACTTTTATCTATTTGTATTCCTAAAAATTCTATCTGGTTTTTCATAGTTTCAGCTTTCTTTTCACTTAAACTTATTCCTGAATTTTCTATTATACCTGCAAATTGTTCTAGTAATTTTAAATGTTCCTCTTTAGTTTTTGTATATAATAGTATATCATCTATGTATACTATACAATTAGATATATATCTAGTATATCATCTAGTAATTTTTGTATATGTTTCACTATCTTCCGAATCATAATTATCTGTTTCTTTAGTATCTATTGTGTTTATTTCTATTTCATTACCCATACTGTCCACTTTCATTGAAAGCGTAGTTAGGGTTTTGGGTATCTTTTCTAAAGCATCATCTTCTATTATATCAGTCTGTGTAGCTTTGTCTTGATAAGTAATCTACAATGACATTCTTGTTAGTTTTGCTTACTTCAATTGTAAATGTAAAATTTTATATATTTAATACTAGTCTCCGAATTTCCTTTATTGTAACTGAATTTTGTATTTTCTTTGTTAACCACCAACGTACCTGCGTATTATCTGTTCGTATAATAAACTTGTTATATACAATATATGGCTCAAGTGCTAATAAACATTTATATAATGGACATAATTCTTTTCTATTTATTTTCCATTTTATCTCTGTTTCATTAAACGTGCCTGAGTAGTATCTACAATGATGTTCTAATTTTTCTTTTTCATATCTATATTTAAGTACTCCTCCATAACTATATTCGCTTGCGTCTACTTCTACTATATATGTAAATTTTTTATTTTCGTCTGGGAATTGTAATTTTGATAATTCTTTACAAAGTATTTTTATTTTCTGAACTTATTTTTTATCTTCTTCGTTGTAATTATACTCTACATCCTTTTTTATTTTTTCCTGTAATGACTTTAAGTTTTCTGCTAATTTTGGTATATATTCTCTTACTTGGTTTACTAATCCTAAAAATGATTGTAATTTCTATTTTGTATCTAATTCTTCTTTTTTCTAACATTAAATATAAATGTTCACCTATTTTCTTATACCTTC
This sequence comes from Capsicum annuum, assembly GCF_002878395.1. NCBI lineage: Eukaryota > Viridiplantae > Streptophyta > Magnoliopsida > Solanales > Solanaceae > Capsicum > Capsicum annuum. The sequence goes on along the minus strand of NC_061119.1, from coordinate 85,765,008 downwards.
TTCCTAAATTGGAAAATACTATTCTTATTTTTAATCCTTCAAGGTTTTCATACAATTTTTTTTTATCTATTATAAATTCTTCTTTGTTCATTTTATCTACTTGATGGTGTATAGATCATGTTGATATATGTATTCTAGACTATTTATTTGTGATTCTAAATATGATATTTATTCTTTTTGTGCATTTATTGATTTTTGACATACTCCTACAATCACGTTATATTGTAGTCTTTCTTTTCTTATTTTTAATTCTCTCCGCTTTTCAGATATTATTTGTTTTAGTTCTTTATATTTTTGGAATTTGTTATATTATTCAATATTTAAAATATTTTGGTGGATACCGAAATCTGATTTTATCATAATTAGGTGGCATATATCTCATTCTTCTAGATTTTAAATGGATTATTAATTTTGCCTCATTGCTAGATATTAAAGTAATTAAATAAGCTAATCTGTGGGGGCTTTCTTTTGTTTTATTTAACTTCATATATTCTGGGTAGTAACTAGTTAAAGTTTCTTTAATTTTTCTAAAAGCTTCTATATTTTTAAATGGTCTTCTCATTTTTAATAAATAAATAACAACGTAAATAATAATAGATCATAATTAATAATTAAATTAACATTTCTAACATTTTTCATAACTAAATTAATATTTCTCATAACTAAATTAATACATACCTAATTGTATATTTTTTAAATAACGTAGCTCTGATACCAATTGTAGGGGGTGCGGATAACTTGGGGTAATTTACGTGGATAACTAGTTGGGTAATTTGCGTGGATAACTAGTACTTACTTGTTTTATCATGTTAATTGAAATGTTATGTTATAATATTCCTTAGCTTTTTGTTTTAACCTTATTAATTCTTCCATATTATTTTTAAGGTATTCTATATGTTTCATATTTCTAGTTTTTAGATAGTTAAGTAGATTCTCTTTCATAAGTATTTCTGTTAATCTTATTTCCTCCATATCTTTTCTCCAATATTCTAAGTATTCGTAGTTTATCATTTTATCCTAAAGTAGTTGTAATACTGCAAATTTCTTTGTAATAATTTATTCTAATTGTACTATATCTGATATTAAATTCTAGGATATCTATTTCGTTAATTATCTGGTCTTTTTCTTCTATGAATAATTCTATGTCTAAATCATATTTTAAACTATCTTTTAACTCTAGTTGTTTTATGTTTTTTCTATCCAAATTAATCTTTCTTTTAATTGTTTTCTCCCTCTTCTAAGTTGGTTTCTATAATTAATTTCTTCGTATAGCCAACTTTGTTTTTCTCTAACTCTTTTAATATATTCTAATATTTTTAATCTGTATAATATCCATCTGAATAATAACTGTCTAAATATGAGCAATAACTTTCATTATATAGGTGTAAGTTTTCTATAGAACTTGATAACTCTTCTTCTTCATAATTTCATATCTTGTCCCATATTATTTTCTTTATGTCTATAATTTCTATATCTCTTAGTATATATAAAACAAGTATTTTAAAGTAATCTGTCATTTGTTTTTTCATAATATTCTTTAGTTGTTTGTTTTAATCTTTTTAATTCTTCCATATTTTCGTTAAGGTATTCTATATATTTTATATTTTTAGTTCTCATGTATTCTTCTAAATTTGTTTTCATTAGTTTTTCTATTAATTGTATATTTTTTATATCCATTTTCCAATAGTTTATCATGGTTGATGCGTAGGTTTGACATGTAGGCATATATAGGAGTAGGTAGGTAGGTGTGGTATGTAATTTATTCTAGTCATAGTATATTTATCAAATATTTTTTCCCATATGATTTTTCTTATATCTACTATTTCTATATCCTTAAGTACATACAAAACAAGTATTTTGAATTTATCTATCATTTCATCGGATAAGTAGGTAGTCATTCTTTTTCATATGATGCTATTTTCAAAATATTCCTTTCAACCATATACATAACAAAATATGATCATCTTAGATCACTATATACCAGATTATTCTTAAATAATTATGTTACTCTGTCACTATTAGCATGGTAGTCTGGATGCTTTTCCCTTAAACAACGTCTCTACTCTGGCTACTCCCCTAACACGACTTTCTTGCCTCACCGGTTTCACCTTTAGGATGGCATAGTCCTTAGGGATTTTTCTCCTTTTCCTCTTTGCTAATAAACTTTGTAACATATTATTCTTTGAATAATTCTACTATATAGTAACTAACATGAGCTTATTTTATCATATTATGATTGTTAAGAATTTATAAATTTAGCTATTCATAATTATAAATGAATATACCTGTTCTGGTAGATCTGATAATTGTGGACTTTGTTCATCTATAGCTTTTCCTTAGAAATATATCTGATTTTATTAAATATTCAAAAGTTTTTTGTGTACAAAAGAGAAGACTTGCTTTCAACACATGAAAGTCTTGCCTTTAACTTAGCCGGATGGCTTACATATTTATAAGAGGAAAAGAATTGTTCCTACTTTACACGTTTTACACGTAAACTACATATCTTTACAAAAAAGTCTTCCTTTTCAAAAGTTGAAAAGGATTAGACTTAGGCTAAACTAGACTAGACTTAAAGTATAAAAAGACAAAACTATAATAATGGCACTTGCCGAAAAATTCTAACCTAGTAAAGCTATACAATATCTTTACGTAAAGTAAAGTCAAGAAAACTATTCACATGTTGCTTTCTATCTTGTCTTCTTTGTCTTTATTTTTCATTGCTCCGTTACTTTCTATCTTCTTTATATCTTCCAGCTGGCGTTCTTATCTTCTTTTATTCTAGTTGAACTTCCGGGAGAATATTATCTTCTCCATTACATCTCGAACATAAATGGTCTGGATATTTGTGTCCAATTAACTTGCAATATCTTGTTAATAATTCTTCTGAAATAAATCCCTTCCTAATTGCTCTTGTAGTTGGTTGTTTTTCTGGATTGAGTAGTGTCAAAATCCATTGTCTAGCTTCTTCCATATCTGACTGTCATAGTTTCCTTGAATTTGAATAAATCATTTGATGATCTCTTGAATAATAACTCCATATAGGGTTTCCATTGATATAATTATTTGCTAATTCTTGAACAATTGTAGATAATTCAATAATTCATTTATTTGCATAAAAATCAGGTATCTCAACTTTAGGTATTTCTGGCTGTTGAACCATATCTTCCGGTATAATCATATCTCCGGTTAATCCTATTTTTACAACTTGTATAACTGGTTTGATCTCGTCATATAATATCTTTGCTGGTGCAGTGTAAAACTTTATAAAAAAATAGATTTCCTTTGGTTATTTTCTTATAGGTGGCGAATTCTCTATATAATTCCAGTATAGCTGTTAGTTCATCTCCATCTTGGGTATATACGGTATTTAATAATCCATAACTGAAATAAGTTTTAACTAAGCTTGGGTTGGTTTTCGGTAATGCGATTAACTTGTTGTAACCTTGTAATTTTTGGGTTATATAGTTTGTGTTTGGTTCTTGGATATTTGTAGCTCTGGGGTTAAGGTTTAGATAAGTTTGTATTTTGTGGATATTTTCTATGTATGCTCGAGTTATATGGTTATAGGCTTTTCTATCTTGGTTTAAACTTTCTCGATATGTTGTAGTTCGTGGGGGTATGAACAAGAGGTCTTTTTGTATTTTTAGTATAAATGGTTTTTCAAATATCTTATTCATGTTCATGTTCTGATATCTTTGTCCTTCACATAGATTTCTATACCATTGTTGTAAAAATTTTATTCTTGCTCCTAGGGTATTTACTATTTTTGCTTCATCCCAACTCTTTATTATTTTTGAACTAAATGGTTCAGGTAATTTACTAAAATATAATATGCTCACTTTTTTACTTGCTTCTGTATTATATGCTCCTTTATAGTAGTATTCTTTAAATGCGCATGTATATTCATCTATATAACACATATTACATATTGCTAGTTTTAACATTAAATTTCTATCTATATATTTTTCTTTATTTTGTTCTTCTTTTGCTGTTGTCATACTGCTAAATTCATCTCTTATAGCTATTTCATATTTTTTCAATATGTCTATAGGTGTTAGTTTAGTTACTGTTGTTCCTTCCATTTTTTTATCATCTCTTAATACCTTTTTACTTTCTTCAGTTAAATTTGAAAACCATAATTTTGCTGTTCCTATTAGTTTTCTTTCTATATATTCTGGTGTATCTATTGCATTTATACCATTGTTTAATATTGTTTTTCTATATATCCTATCCATGATTGTATCATTTTATCTACATCTATTACACAGTCTAAGTCTAAGAAGTTATAATTTTTATTAATTATCTATTTTGGTGTCCATTTGTTATATTCATTTTTTAGGTTAAATTTTTTAAAACTTATCTTTATAATGATATGTAGGTTTTCTTATTTCTGATGTACTAGGTATTATATTTTCATCGTCTTCTTTATCAAGAGTATTTATTTCCCGTGTTTATATTTTTTAAGTTTCCTTTATTAATTACTTCTTGTTTTTCATTAATTTCTAATTTTTCTATATTTGTTAAGATTTCTGTATATGTTTCACTATCTTCCGAATCATAATTAACTGTTTCTTCAGTATCTATTGCATTTATTTTTGTTTCATTAGTTTTTAATTCTTTATTTTCTTCTTCTAATTTTTCTTTAAATTGATTTATCTCAATTAATAATTTTTGTTCTTATTCTTTTCTTCTTTTTCTTTCTGTCTTTTTTCATACAGATCTTTTAGCATTTGTAATTTTTTTTCCAATTCAGCAATCTTACTATTTTTAGTTTCTTCTATTTTTCGTGTTTCTTTTGTAGTCTGTTGTTTTATTTGATCTATTTCTTTTTGCCTATCTATTTCTTCATTTTCTTTTGCTATTCTTACTATAACTGTTAATTTATCTTCTAATTTTAATTCTTCTTTTTCTAACATTAAATATAAATGTTCACCTATTTTCTTATATTTTCTTCCTAAATTGGAAAATACTATTCTTATTTTTAATCCTTCATGGTTTTCATATATTTTTTCATCTATTATAAATTCTTCTTTGTTCATTTTATCTACTTGATATATGTATTGTAGACTATCTATTTGTGATTCTAAATATGATATTTCTTCTTTTTGTGCATTTATTGATTTTTGACATACTCCTACAATCTGTTATATTCTTTCTTTTCTTATTTTTAATTCTCTTCGCTTTTCAGTTATTATTTGTTTTAGTTCTTTATATTTTTTGGAATTTTGTTATATTATTCATCTTTACAATATTTAAAATATTTTGGTGGATACCGAAATCTAATTTTATCAAAATTAGGTGGTATATATCTCATTCTTCTAGATTTTAAATGAATTATTAATTTTGCCTCATTGCTAGATATTAAAGTAATTAAATAAGCTAATCTGTGGGGTTTTCTTTTGTTTTATTTAACTTCATATATTCTGGGTAGTAACTAGTTAAAGTTTCTTTAATTTTTCTAAAAGCTTCTATATTTTTAAATGGTCTTCTCATTTTTAAAAAATAAATAACAACATAAATAATAATAGATCATAATTAATAATTAAATTAACATTTCTAACATTTTTCATAACTAAATTAATATTTCTCATAACTAAATTAACACGTACCTACTTGTACATTTTTTATGAACTAACATCATAAGATATACTTTTAGGAATGCCATTTTTAGATAAATTATACCCACATATAATAGTTAGGACACACTGGTGGTTTACAACACCATGTAAACAAAAGGTAAGAGCAAAAAGAGTTATTAATAAAATAAGAAAGAAAACTGATTGGATAAAAGGAAGTGAAAAAATCACACAAAAATTAGAAAATATAAAAAATACTGAAGATACAATAGAACTAGTTATATTTTCAATAAATAAAGAAGAAATAACTATATTTTCAATAGATAAGGTAGAAATAATAAAGAAAAAATTAAGACAATTATACAGTGAAGATCCATTAAAAGGATGGGAAAAATATAAAACTACTATAAAAAATGAGCTAATAGATAAAAATAGTATAATAACCCAAAAACCGTTAATATATAACTTTGATGATTTAAAAGAATTTAAAATGCATATAGATGAATTATTAGAAAAACAATATATACAAAAAAGTAATAGTAAACACAATAGTCCAGCATTTATAGTAAATAAACTTAGTGAACAAAAAAGAGGAAAAAGTAGAATGGTTATTAATTATAGAAACCAAACGAATTATTGGAATATCTACAATTGTTCAAGAATTAACAAATAATTATATCAATGGAAACCCTATATGGAGTTATTATTCAAGAGATCATCAAATGATTTATTCAAATTCAAGGGAACTACGACAGTCAGATATGGAAGAAGCTAGACAATGGATTTTGACACTACTCAAATATTGATAATTGTGATTTTAGTCACTGTAAATTCGTATTATATTAACCCTCAAGTAGTTGATTTGTGAACTATTATCCTCCTCCTTGTGAATCTGACAAATTTAGCCAATTATTAAGTGCCAAACTATTAAATATCGGATGAGTAATGTAAAATTCTTCACAACTTTCATGCACAAATTTTGTCACCCACAATCATGCATATATATATATAGTGGTGGAGCCAGAATTTCCATTGAGGGGGTTTAGAAGTAAATATACGGACTAGTCAAAGGGGGTTCAACATCTACTATATACACATAAAAATATTTTTGACCGTGTAAAAAGAGTAGCATAAAAATAGTATAATTTTTCGTCAAAGGGGGTTCGAATGAACCCCCTGATTACAAGGTGGATCTGCCACTATATATATATATATATATATATATGGTTTATCAGTTAATGTGTCTAATATCTCTTGCAATCCTTTTTTCTTCTTGCTATCAGATTATTTTAGACGTTTGTTAATTCTATTCTTCTGAACGTGCTCTATATTTAGCAAGCTTGTAAACTCATAATTACTCCACTTATTATTGTCAACATCTATATATGGGTTTGATTTGCAATGATTTAGTGCTTACTTTAAAAAAATTATTAGAATTTGGTGATATGATAAGTAGAATGATATTTGAGAAATTGGAATTGGAAAATTACTCAAATGAACAAAAAAAAATAGGTGAGTGCTTACTTCCCATGATCAAGTACAAATTGCCTAAAGTCGAGAAGACCAATGTTGGAGTACCTCCTAATACTGATAAAATCATTTCAAACAATTTTAAATCAACATGATCAAAATGTAAATGGGCTCCAAATTATGGACAAAAATGCACAATGGATTGATGTTCAATGTTCATCACCTCATTCATACATATTTCTTGTTAGTGACTGTTTGCAACAAATTTTTGTAATGCTAAAAATTAACTGCAAGCAAAGATAGATAAAAGAAAAAAAGTAATTTTTATTGATGAATCTTGTGATTACAATTCTGTAACTCTCTTGATTCTTCTCTCCTAAACTTAGAAATGATCCGAGCGCTTTCATGTAACGCCCCAATTTTTTGAACCGAAATGCTACACAGTGCTCATGACTCCGAAGGACCACAAGCTAATCCATGACTGATATCTGTACCTGTAAACTGCATAATATCTCATAAAATATACGGAAACATGAATTGTAAGGCCATAAAGTTCAATACTGATACATATCTGAAAAACATGGTATAACAATACCAAAAAGAAACATAAATACTGAAGTCTGAATATCTAATCTGACATCTAGTCTGAAAGCCTCTAACTGAAATGAATAAGGAATTGAAGGAATATGTCTCCAACTAACTCCATGAATAGAAAAACTAATCTGAAATACTGTAATAAAGTAATAATAATATTGTCCTCGAATGAAGAAGAGCACTGACTGCTAAAATCTGTAATGTTACTGATGCTCTGAAACTTGTGCCTCTGTACCTATGGCGTCAAATAAAATACCATAGCGCGAATGCGTCAGTACGACTGAATGTACTGAGTATACGAGTGAGGTAGGGTAAATGCAAAGGGTTTTATATGCATGAACAATGCTGATTGATATGAACGTGAGAATACATACATACGTAACTACAACTAAACTCGTGGTGATACTGACTACTGAGTCTGAGTATTGACAACATGAGTTTACTGATGCTTAGATACTGAATGACTGAGTTTACTGATATTGAGATATTAAATGATTGAGTTTACTGATATTGATATGTAATTCACTAATAAGTGAGGAACTGATACTGTATTACTGAATACTGAGAGACTGATACTATATTACTGATAAATGAATGATTGTTTCTGATAGTTCTGATTATAAAGAACTAATTTGATTGACCGTATATAACAGTCCTGAAACTGAGCTCGTGATAACATGACTACTAAGTATGAATACTGATGACATGTATTTACTGATAACATATCATGAATGATAACTGAATTAGATAACTGATATATCTGATAACATGAGTTCTGATGACTGATAGCATGAATAAATGTATCTGACAGTCCTAAATCTGATGGAACTAGCTGAGTTCCGTACTGTATCTGAGTTGACTGTATCTGACAGTCCTGATATCCTGAAGAACTATTTGAGTTCTTTTACTGGGACTGATACTGAAATTATGGGAAGTAGTTATCTAACCAACATGCCCCAAATACGCTATAATAGCTAAGCTGGGGTCCAATCTCTGCCCTGATTGGAAGGGTGTCAATACCGCACCACTGGTAAGGACAAGCTGTGAGTAACTCTCATCTGCCAGGTACTCTAATAAGAATAGTAGGAACCCTCATCTGACAGGTTAAGCCACCTTATCTACCCTCAACTGATAGGTATTGATGTCTCAACCTATGCTGGCTACAAAGTTCTCGAATACAAGGACTACTTCTAAGAATCACACCCTCTACTAGTAGGTGAGTTCCCATCCTTGGGTTCGCTCGGTGCTGAATCCTACACCCAACTGAATGACACTGAACTGATTATACTGAACTGATTTCCTAGTTCATACTAGAATTAACTGAACTGTTACTGAATGTTCTATTTAATTGAACTGAATGGACTGAGTTTATTGAGTTTCGATGACTAGAAGAACACTACTGAATTCTGTTAACTGACTAAATGCTACTGAGTTTTGTTAGCTGACTGAAGTATATTGAACATGGCTTAACTGAGAGTATCGTGAAAATATGACATGGCTCTAGGCACACAACTATAGTTTTTGGTTACGAATACCCCCAAGACTCGATGGAAGGAAACTGACATGACTTGAGATACAAGAGTACTTGACCAACATTAATAATCCATAATATAGCATCTATGGGGAATTCATAAATCATGTGGTTTTCATAACCTTTTTATATAGCTAACATCATGGTCAATTCTAATATCATGACAAGCCAACAACATATTCATAGCACATTAATAGCATAGAAATCATCTTGATCAAGTAGACATTGCATAACTTAAGAGATATGGCAAAATCTTGGAGCATGAAGACTAGGTACTTGATCATCATTTATTCATTGAGGAGCATTATCAAACACATGGTAGGCATAGCTTTAACATGGGAGTCAACTTAAGCACATGGATATGGCATGGAATCATCATTTTGATCACAAATAGGTCAAAGTGCTCAATTCTTCTTCACTTAGGCATTTTAACAAACACCTTGCATGCACTATTTAGGGCATAGGCCTAATGATCAATTTTATACACCATAACACCATAATTCAACCCAATTCCACCAATTGAATCCACAAAATATCATGGTATCATGAACAACATGTAAAGATTCGAACTTTATTCACACAACATGGAATTCACGTGAAATCATAAAACATGGAGTAAGGACTTGTTAATTGAGCATTTTCATGGAGTAAGGACTTGTTAATTGAGCATTCTTAAATCATGAAAACATGATTATGCCTATTCTAGGCATTTCGTCAAACACCTTGCATGCAAACTTTATGGTATAGGTGTTCTTAATAATTTAGTCATCTTAAACCACCCAATTTCATGGGTTTTAACTACAAGCACACATATTTCATGAGAATCACCCTAAATTAATATCTTGAAGCATAGACAACAACCATCAATATGTACATGATCATATCTCAACAAGAAAATCACAATATAGTATATAAAGCATGGTTCTTGGACTCCTACAGATGAAAGGAATCCGTGGATGAACACTACGCATACCTTAGGTGGAAGATTCTTGAAGAAATTCTTAGACATGTTCTTAATTCCTTGACTAGGGTTCTTGTTCCTTTGAGAGAAAATAAATTGGGTTTTGAGTTTGAAAAACTTGAAGATCATATATTCTTGAAGAAGGATTTGATTCTTGTTATAGGTTATGATCTTGAGAGAAACCCTTCTTTTGATGCTGAAGATAAATGAGGAGTTATGTTCTTCAATTGATGAGATTTGGGTCTTCAAATTGAAACCCTAGCTTGAGTTCTTGAAAGTATTTTGAGAAGAGGAATATATTTTACTGCAAATAAGCCTTAATCCCGTGTTTCGGGTATATATAGGGGTGGAAGATGACCAAAATAGCCCTAAGGAACAATTAAGGTCAAATCTGTCCCGAATTGACTGTCTGATAGGCTGAAGTAAATTGATCATAACTTTTTATTTAAATGTCCAAATGGGATGAAACTAATTTCATTGGAAAGAAGACTCAAAGATATTTCCATTTATGTATAGAAGCTCTCACATTTCATTATATATTGGGAGTTATGATCGTTTGAAGTTGACCCTGAAATGCTGAAAAAATTGGGCAAACACTGGAGTTAGCAGGCTGCGCGGGCTAATCGCCCGGGGCTTCTATTTTGGGCACCCAAACATGCCTTTACGCTACTCCAAAAATTCTGAAACTCACCCGGGATATCCTACGAGCTTTCCCAATCGTAATTCAACTTAAAAATTGTAAAACGGACGTCGGGAAGGTCACCAAATAAATCCCCAAAGTTTGGAGGTCTAAACTAAGACTAAGTGTTGAATCTTGAACACTTAGCAAAATTTTCTAAGTCTTGGGATCTTTCATGGAGCTTTACGAGCTAAATTTGACACTCGATTTTGTGGGGTATTATATTTCAGGAGCGTGTTTCTTGAATTGTTAGATGATTTGGACTCCTAGAGACGTATTTCAATCGGCGAAAATGTAGGAAAGTGTTTTGTCGCTTAGGAATAATCTCTGGGAAGAAGAACTCCGTTGATTGATCCTTGCAAGAACTTTATAGTCAATGCCGACGTTGCCAATGCTTGTTAAAGTCCTCTTTATGGAATGTCCTTTTAGCATGTTATGTTATCCCCTATTGATAGTTATAGAGAGTAGGCCTGGTTGCTTCTGATTGGACGAAATGTCACGTTGACAATTGGAAATTTTTGACTGGTTCTTGAATTTGAATGAAATTTTTGCATCATTTGTACATGTGGCATCGTCTTGTTGGTCTTCGATTTGACGTGGGCGCCAAGTCACGCTGACACATGGCATGGGTCTGGGCTCCAAAGTATAATAGACCTTGGTCTTGAATTTGATAAAATGGACCAACTAATTTGTAAGGCCCAGATTGATTAATTAACCCAAATGATCGTGAATTAAATCTAAATTTTGTATGAATTTAATCCGTCAAATTTTATATGTCTACAAGTGCCCCTTACTTCGAGACTTGTTGACGTGTAGGCTTGCTGAAACTTGGCGACGAGTCTTGAAGTACCTATGAATGTGTTTTCATTTTTGTGACTTCAAAGGTACTTGTTTCTTGTCGGTGCCTTTTAGATAGACTGCCGATTGTGAGTGGTCTAAAATTTACGCTACATATTTTCACACAGAAAAAGTTCTTCTCTTGGTTAAGCGTGAAATAAATGACCTTTAATATTTGTTCAAGTCATTAATCACTAGATAATATTGAGGCCTCCTCCATATGGATTTGAAATAGGACCATATTGAGTAAATTCTTAACTTACTACCCCTTGCACGTTAGTAAAGATTATTTAATTGAACTTTTGAACCATACAAATATTAACTTTCATTTGGTGTTCCAAAAAAATCAAATTTTTTCAAAGAAATCTTTCAAACATGGGAATTTGCTTTTAGCTACCTGGAAATTTGAAATTCCCAGGAGTTCTCTTCTTCGAATGTTATTATAACCTTCCTTATATACAAAATTGAGGTTTTCATTAGAACTCCTACATAAGATTTTTCCCTTGTAGAGAAAATTCATCAAAGCACTCGGTAGCCACAAAAAAAAGTGTCCAACTATGTTTGATTGCCAGGTTGCGTAGCTATGACCTTGCCTGATATGATTGAATCCACAAGCTGATTCTCAAGTAGCTATAACTTTCATAGCAGCCTGTTGCCTTTTGCTCACTTACATTTGCACTATTGCAATATGAAATATGTAATTGCAATCGCAAGTTATTCATTTTTTTAATAAGTAACAACAAGGAGTTGTGACTTAACCAAGTTTTGCAATTATGCTTATTGTAACCGGAAATAAGGAATAACAACTAAAAAAATTTGCGGCTAAGTTTAACCTGTGTTGCTATAGTTAGTTTTTTTTTAACACTCAACTTTAGGTTCTCTTGTTTTCCTATTTTACCCAACTTGTGTGTCCATAATGGTTAATCTATATTCTTTTATTAATCCCCAGGAATGGTGTAGGGTGTTCTTGGTCCCCAATAATGACCTGTTTCAATGACCGTGAAACACCATACCCTTGCCTTGAGATCGTGGAAAGCAAACCAGATTCGCATGCCAAAGCCCTCACTTTAAAAATTCATCCTCCAGTGATTGATGCCTTCCCTCTTGTTAGAAAGCCACTGGAAACTTCCCTCCATCTCATAGAATGGTCAACAACAGAAACTAAGGACGTCATAGACAACTTTTCGGGCAAAATTGTGACTGAAAAAGTTCTCCTTTTGAAGTCTTCTACCTATCAAAATATTGATATTGCAGGCTCTCATATCCTCAATAGGATCCTTAGCAGTTGGCGTGTTCCTCCATTTGGATTTGGTGAGGTTTGATATACATCTGGCTACTGGGAGTGGATAGAAGACGTTCTTGCCCATAATAAGTATCGCTCCCTATTTTGAACCGGTTGAAACAACACACAACATATGGCTGGCATTATTCGTCGTGACTCTTGGGTTTTAAAAATCATTTTTAAAGTTGCCAACTAACTCTTTAGGAAAATTAGGAAAAATCATTTTATGTAGAAAACTTTGTTTTGGTCTTTCAAAAATATTTAGAGATTCTGAGTAAGGGTTTTGGTTACCCAAAGAGAAGGTGTTAGGCACCCCTCAGAGCCAATCCGAAGATAGTCCTTACACTCAATTTAGAAAGATATTAGGAAAAACTTTTATTTTCGTTATTTGATTTAAAACGGTGATAAGAAAACTTTTGTTATTATTTTTTATTTTTATTACTTAGAAGAAAATTTAAGGTATAACAAACATGACGCTACCATGCACATGAAGTAAGGTAATTATTGTATATGTATATTATATGAATATTTAAAAAATTGAAAAAAATATTTTTTTTTTGTAATTGCGATAGTATAAAGGAGAAGCTTTATTATCCTTAAATGCATATAGTTGAATATTTAAATAAAATTTTATAAATTATTTGGAAGTGCGGAGTAATTTATTTAAGACAAATGTAAGTATGGATATATTTAAAATATGAAAAGATGTAAAATTTCACTTAATTTGTAAAACTCAAATAGATTTAAATTGGAAATAAGCGAGAAATAAATGTGATAATTTAATGCATAGGTGTAACAAAATTGGGATAGTAATAATAATAATAATAATAATAATAATAATAATAATAATAATAATAACGAAATAATAATAATAATAATAATAATAATAATACTAGTAATAATAATAATAGCTAACAGTAGAAATGATAGAAATCAAAATAATGGTAATAATAATATCGACGACGTTTAAAAGTGATGACAATCATGGTGCAACTAATAAAATAGTAATGTAACAATAATAATGGTGAAAATAAATTTATAGTAACGTCGAAAATAGTGTACCTTGTACGTGGTAGCAGATGAATATATATACCTTGCATTTCTATCTCCTTGGAGGTTTGAAAAACTCTAATAGTGTTTGTAAAATAGCATAACATGTTAGCATTATTCGTTTAACAAGTTAAAATTGGTGATTCAAATCTAAAATGGGCGACTTACTTGGGGCTTTGAGCTGTAGGTGGCAAAAAAGTTTGAAAATGAGGTGTAGGTGACTCAAGTCTTAATAATTGAGTGTAGGTGACAATTACTTTATTATAGATTAAGAAAGTTGGAAAAGTTTGAAAATAACCCATAAGTTTTTGAATTTACACTTTGATCCAAATGTTAGTTAATATAACAGGAAAGAGAGGGATAAAAGGCGCATTTCTCTCTCTCTCTCTTCTCATCCATTGTTTTTTTCTCCCTCTTCACGATTATTTTTGTTCATTGTTGTTGCTGCTTTATTCATCATCTTTTGCTTCATTATCATCATCTTCTACTTCATTATCATCTTCATCTTCTTCTTATCAGCCATTGTTGTTGTTGTTTTTACTATTACTGCTGCTAATCGACCAATTTTTAGGTGAAATTTTATTTTGTACATCGCTTTCTACTTTGGCATTACTTCATAGGTGACTTTGGTAAGTAAAAGTTTGAATTTTAGTCGAATTTGTCATCTGGGTACACAACTACTGCTGTTTTTTTCAACAATGGATAGAACTCGGTCATAAATCCAATATAAGTGCCCACGATTTAAACAGATCACTCATATGTTGCATCAAATAAGTAATCTGTTACAACAGAAGACTCATATGTTGGATTCATGTTTATGGTTCTATAGTGCCCGTAACATGAATCAAACAGATGGGTAATCTGTTGCAACAAACGAGTTATCTGTTGAAACAGACTAGTTATCTATTACAACAAAAATTTAATCTATTGTATCAACTGATTATCTGTTGCATCAGACTGATTATCTATTACAACAGATGAGTAATCTGTTTGGAACAACATAAATCAACTCCTGCCACAAACCCAACAGATAACCAATATGTTTCAACTCTTTCTATTGCTACTGGATTCAAAATTATTCTTTACATTCAATCGTCGACATGTTTGTTGAGAAGATAATAGACAATGAAAATTAAATATGAATTAAAACGTCAAAGCCGATCAAACATAATTTTTTTACTAAACAAAAACAAATAAAAATACATAGACTAAAAGAAAAAAAATCTAATTATTATTATTATCATTATTATTATTATTATTATTATTATTATTATTATTATTGCCAGCCGATCAAACTTCAACCAACAGCAGCAGGACTCTCCTCAGTTTGCGGATCTCCCAGAGCATCCTTGCTCTCACTGCTCCCAACTCCCACTGCAGGTCATGAACTTGCATCCTAAGTTCATTCATGACGTCTTGCAAAAAAGTAACGTCCCACACTGGATCAACCATATCTAGAACACACATGAATTGAACAAAAGTGTAAAAATAAAAGGAAAGAAATGAATTTGAATGTAATACAACGTATACTACAAATTGGGTATATTTACACACAGCAAAAAAAAAAAACTTACCTGATTCAGGGAAGAGAAAGTGGTGGAAGGTGTAATATGAAATACAAGATGTAATAAATAAATAGAGTGTAGTAGAATGAACGATTGAGTAAGGAAGGATTGATTTATTGGGGATTGAATTTGAATGAGTTAGGCAAAAAGGTGCGACTGTTCACCTCCATTTATTAATTACATTTTTGATTACTGTGAAAAGTTATGATTTAATTAAATTAAGCAATATTGTGATAAGTCATGACTTTTCAGCTTATTATTATTAATTAGTTTTTTCCAAGAACCATTTTTATTGAGTTGTGACAACAGATTCTATATCTGTTGCATCAGATAACTCATCTGTGACAACAGATATATCATCTGTTGCAATAAATATACAACCTGTTGCATCAGATAATCTATTTGTTGCAACATATAATCTATCTTTTTTTTAATAATCATCATATCATTAATCCAAATTTGGTGACTTTTTTATTATATCAATTAAAAAAACAATTTAAAAATAAAAATGGTGAAAAGTCACTACTTGTCGCCTATTTAATATTAACGTCAATTATTCAAATTAAATAATATTTTTTTACGGTTATAAATTGTGTTTATCATTTATTTTCTTATTATTTTCTGTGAAAGAAATAACTTAATTAAATCAAGCTGGTGAGTATTTTTATTATTGTGACAAGTCATGACTTTACAGCTTATTATTATTAATTAGTTATTAAATTTAAACAACCCTTTTCTCAATTAAAAAATCAAAGACACCTTTTCAATAACCGTTTCTTTAATAAAATAATAACCATTTTTATTAAGTTGTGGCAACAGATTGTATATGTTGCATCAGATAACCGATCTGTGGCAACAGATATACCATCCGCTGCAATAAATTGATCATCTGTTTTAGCAACTTTTTTGATTTCTTCTAACAATTGATTCATCAGTCGCAACAGATGAGGAATTTGATTCATCAACAACATTGAATGTGTTAAATACAAAAAGTCATGACTGTTCACCTTTTATTTAACAATCATCATATACCTAAATTAATCCAATGTTGTGACTTTTTTATTATATCATAAATAAATAATTTTACAAAACAGATTTAAAAACAAAAATGATGAAAAGTCACGATCAGTTATTAAAATTAAATAATCGTTCTTTTATGGTTATTAATTGTGTTTATCATTTATATCCTTATTATTTATTTACGAACCATTTTTTATATTAAATAATCAAAAAGTCATGTCTCGGTTGCCACAAATGCTCAATTCCTACCTCCAACCGTCGACATGTTGAGAATAAGGAATAGACAGAATGATAATTAAATATTAAATAAGAATTAAAAATCCAAAGCTGACCAAACATAGATTTTTGAATCCATTATATACAAATATATACAATAAAAAAACATATCCTTGGGTAGATCCGATATAGAAAAAGAAAATACATAAGCTAAAAAAAATATTAACCTAATTATTATTACTACTATTATTATTATTAATATTAGTATTAGTACTAGTATTATTGTCAATCGGCTAATCGTCATTCGGCAGCAGTAGGGCCCTCCTCAGTCTTGCTCTGAAGTCACCCAACTCTCTCCGGAGTTCATGAATCTGCCTTTCAAGTTTCCGCAAGGACTCAAGATAAATCACCTTGTACTAATCTGGATCAGCCATATCTAGAAGTGGAGTAGAATGAACTTGTAAGAAGGGACCTATTTATAAAAGATTGAATTTGAATGGGTTAGTCAAAAAGCCAGGACTGTTCACCTCTTTTAAAATAAAATTGGTGACTTTTAAAGCTTATGAGAATTAAAAAAACGGATCTAAATACAATATTTTATCTTTATTGTATTTCAGAAAAAAATAAAATTGCTTTAAAATAAATCTAACAGATGGGTAATGTAACGCCCCGATTTTCTGAATCAGAATGCTACACAATGCTCATGACGTCGAGGGACCACAAGCTAACCCATGACTGATATCTGTACCTGTACACTGCATAATATACATATAATACGTGGAAAACCTAAACATATAGGCCATAAGGTTCAACTGAAGAGATATAGTAACATCCATGGGGTAATGAATACCCAAAACAACTAAATATAAAAATGAATACTGATTCTGATAGCTAAATCTGACTAAATCTGAAAGCCTCTAAGTACTGTCTTAATAAGGAGTTGAAGGAACATGTCTCCAACTAACTCCGTAAAACTGAACTGAAGTAATAAATGAATAAATCAAATCATATTATCCTCGAATGGATGAGGACTCACTGCAACACTGAGACTTAAAAGCTACTGCTGGTCTGGAACTCGTGGATCTGGACCTATGGTGTAACATGAAAAGAAAGCACCATAGCGAAAATGCGTCAGTACAACTGGAGTACTGAGTATACGAGTGAGGTAGGATAATGCAACCGGTTTATATGCATAAATAATGCTAACTGACTGACTGATATGAACGTAAGAGTACAAACATACATACATAGTAACTGAGATCATGAGTATGTGGTAGCTAAATCGTATGCTAATACATGACTGGAACTGTAGTTCTGATACATGAGAGACTGTGTCTGGCAGTCCTGAATCTGGTAGAACTCTCTTAGTCCCGGGCTATAACTGAATTTGACTGTATCTAACAGTCTTGGTATACTGATATCTGAAGAACTGTCTGAGTTATTTTATTGAGACTGATACTAAAACTGTGAGAGGTAGTTGTTTAACCGACATGCCCCATATATACCATTATGGCTAAGCTGGGGTCCAATCTTTACCCCGACTGGAGGGGTGTCAATACCGCGCCACTGGTAAGGACAGTTGTGAGTGACCCTTATCTGGAAGGTACTCAAAGTGAGAACGGTGGGACCCTAAACTGGCAGGTTAAGCCACCTCATCAACCCTAATCTGACAGGTTAAGAAGTTTCAACCTACGTTGGCTATGTAGTTTTGGAACACAAGAATGACTGCTAAGAATCACACCCTGAACTGGCAAGTGAATTCCCATCCTTGGGTTCACTCGGTGCTAACTTCTACTCCCATCTGAAGGGACTGAACATGATTTAACTGGTTGTACATGGACTGAATAACTGACATTATTGATTGACGAGTAGTACTATTATCTGAGAGTTAACTAAGATCATGAGATTTCTAATGTTTCCTGAGTCACATGACTGACTGAGTTCTATAGAGTATAGCTTGGCTGAGATTTATCATGGCATATGAAATGGCTCTAGGCACACAGCTATATTTTCCGGGTACGAATACTCCTAGGACTCGATAGAAGGAAACTGGCACACATGACATGACTTGATCACAAGATTAGAGTCCACAGTTCATAACAGTATAAGTAGGGGATAGTATAATTCATGTATTTATTCATATCTCAACATGGTAGGGAGAGCATGGATACATTTCGTGTATATAATTCATATTTCCATTATCTCACATGCTTCATGCCACAACAACAACACATAAATAGCATGGAAATTCATATGGAAGTGTATAGCTAATATGGACTTGTCATTTAGATATCATGGAATCATGTAATTATGGGTTTCTAGCATCCTAGGAATTTTATCAAACACCTTGCATGCATTCTTTAAAGCATAGGTGGATTTCATACTTGCATCACATCAAACCACCTAAAGTTCATATTTTTCAACTCACAACCATATATATATTTCATGAAAACATCTTTAGATATCATTTTGAAACTTAAACAACAATCATCAACATGTACATGCTTATATCACCACAAAAAGTTTACAAAATAACATTTAAAAATATGGTTCTTGAGCTCTATGAACGGATTGGATCCATAGATGAACACTACGCATACCTTAGATTAAGAATTTGTGGAATCTACGGTTGAATTTGCTTTAAGCTTGAAACCCCAATGGAAACCCTAGACTTGTTCTTGACTGTTCTTGAGTGAATTTTGATAAAATTAATGTAAAGGGATGCTTTGGGGCTTCAATCCCGTGTTTAAAGAGTATATATAGGGTTTTGGGAAGTTACCATATTGCCCTTGAGGAGTTTAAAACAAAAATTGAATTCTATACAAAATTTATTCCGATTTAGGGCCTCAGCGCGACGTGGAGCTAGGTAAAATACCAATTATTGTGACCTGGAAGCTTGGTGCGAAGCAGGGCTGTAACAAAGGCTTTCTGGAAATTGACGAGTGCCATTTTGGCCTCCGGCGCGACGTGCCATGCACCGAAATGGCATTCGTCTTACAGCAGAAACTTAAAATATCCATAACTTCTTCACCAGGTGTTCGTTTTAGGAGAATTTGGTATCGACGAAAATATTATTAAATTATCTATCCATTGGTAGGTCATAGGATAAAAAATTCATAGTATAATGAGATAAATGCTCGTTTGAAGTTGATGATACCAATATCCTTCTCAAGAATTAAATCGGTAAGGAATGTTTTGATTTGCACAATAGCTAGGACGTATTTGAGACCTTAATTCACATCAACCTTGATCATGAAACTACCAAGGAGACATAATGTACTATGCATGAGCTTGAAGCATGGAGCTAATATTGAGTTGGATTTTTTGGGGTATTACAGGTAATCTGTTGTAAAATATATTCCATCTGTATGTTAATTTACAATATATTGACAATTTGTTACAATAGATGGATATATATGTTTGATTTTTCAAACAGATAAGTCATATGTTGCAACAAATTGACCATCTGTCGTAATAGATATCTATAATTGTTTGATAATTTAAACAGATGTGGCATCTGTGTTGCAACTGGTTAGTCATCTGTTTATTCAATTTAAGCCATAGATGGGCGAGAAAAAAAATCTACATGCAGATAGATGGATCCACTTTCATGTGTGGGAGTTAAGTATTACTGATAAAGTCATCGAAACAACACACACAAAGTATAATATTTTTGTGAATACAGTTTTTAACCGATTAGGCACTAATCATTCAAACAAGATCACGCATTGTACAGTTTAGTTTGATAGGTTCAAATTGATAATGCCGGGGCCCCCATGAAGATGGAGCTGATACCCTATTACGAATTACTGAAGATTGTTGCTCATGTTTATGCGTGTTAAGTTTTGAGAAGGGATCAATATTTAGTGTCATTACAGAGATCCAATAACGAATGGACTTAACTTTAAGTGCGCATTGGACTCTGAGAAGTCGTTTAAAGCCCTGAACTGCATCAAAATAAGAACAAAAAACCAATAGAAATTCCCCTGACCCAAATTTATATGGAAGGGTTATTTGAGAAGATGATTATACGCCAGAAGGAGATGCAGGAGAATGCTCATCTGTTGTTTCTCTGAAAGAAAAATAATGCAGATGGATACTTTTCTAGGGAGCTACGACTAGGTAGCGTGGTCAGGATGATCACCTTTATAGAAAAAAGCAAAACATAAAAAAAGCAGCTTTATGGGCACCGATGGTTGAAATGATGTACAGTAAGTTAAGAAAACTTGCTATAATAACAGTTGCAGTTAAAATAAGAAATCTAAGCGAAGGAGGTAATTTCTAAATTTTCAATTGCATCCCATGCCATCTTATTTGTGGTTCTGATTAGGTCTATTGCTATTGACCTGATCGAAGCCATAAACAAGATTGAAAGACAGATTGAGTATCATTACTTCCTTAGCAATATGGATTAATTTATTGTGTTTTCTTGCCTTAGCATGCTTTCAACATATCTTGGAGAAGATCAGAGGCTTGCTGTAGTATGTGAATCCCAATAATTTTCAAGCTTGCCTCCAACTTGCTGATTCAGTATTCAAATCGGTCGTTGCCATCTTTGAGGTCATTATAGAGTTCCTAGTTTTTTGTGAGCTCATAAATAAGGAACACTTTCTTCAAAGTTGCAGCATTGTAAAAGGCCTTCAGAAGGCTTCCATAACTCTTTCTTCAGTAGGCTTAAATGATACATGGAGGGTTCGCTATGTTTATTTTAGATCAAATTATGTTGATGCACACTCAAGCAGTGGTCCCAACAGTTGAACTGCTCACTTTTATCGAGCATTGTTCAATGCAACTTCCTCAACAAACCTTTAAGTGATTTGATAAATTAATTAGCCTGGAATTACGTTACGTTTGATCTTAATTCCACTAATCCTATCGAACGTTACGTAACTCCAAGATCATTAACCTATCAAAACCTTTGCCCAAGTTAGTGCAGAAATCGAATGCGCCCAATCTCTTAGCTCTTAGGATAAGAGTGATCAGTAGAAAAGCTAAGAGATTGAGCTCGTTTGATTTGTGCACTAACTCAAGCAAAGGTTTTGATAGATTAATGATCCTAAAGTTATGTAACATTTGATAGGATTAGTGGAATTAAGATCAAATGTTACGTAATTCCAGGCTAATTAATCTATCAAATCCCTTGAAGGTTTATTGAGCAAGATGCATTGAACGACACTCGATAAAAGTGAGCTGTTCAACTATTGGGACCACTTCTTAAGTATGCATCAATATATTTTGACATAAAACAAACATAACGAACCCTCCATGTATCATTTAAGCCTTCTGTAGAAAGTGTTCTGGATGCCTTCTGAAGGCCTTTTACAATGCCACAACTTTGAAGTGTTCCTTATTGACGAGCTCACAAAAGACTAGGAACTCTATAATGACCTCAAAGATGGCAACGACTAGCTTGAATACTGAATCATCAAGTTGGAGGCAAGCTTGAAAATTATCAAGATTCACATACTACAACAAGCCTCTGATCTTCTCCAAGATATGTTGAAAGCATGCTAAGGAAAGAAAATACAATCAATTAATCCATATTGCTAAGAAAGTAATGATACTCAATCCGCCTTATAATCTTATTTGTGGTTTCGAATAGGTCAATAGCAGTGGACCTAATTAGAATAACAAACAAAAAGGCATGAGATGCAATTTAAAATTCAGAAATTGCCGCCTTCACTTAGATTCCTTATTTTAACTGCAGCCGTTATTGGTGCAAGTTTTCTCAACTTACTGTACATCATTTCAACCCTCGGTGCCCACAAAGCTACCTTCTTGTTGTTCTACTATTTTCTATAAGGGTGATTATCCCGACCACGCTACCTAGTCGCAGCTCCCTAGCAAAAAATCTATCTGCATTATTTTTCTTTCAGAGAAACAACAAACGAATTTTCATTACTGGATACACTTTCATATTTGCACGTAATTTAGATTTCTCATGTTTTAATTCAGTTTCATCGGTCAGATTCGGTAAAAGTTCCTTGCTACCCTATGTTTCCTCTTCAATTAGCTCTCAGATGATATAATCTTTCATTAACCCCCCATTTTTTCTCGCAAGCATTCTCCTACCGCAACTTCTGGCATATAATCATCACCTCGAGCAACCCAACCATATAAATTTAGGCTAGGGCAATAACTATATTAATTTTCATTCTTGGTTGAAGTAGTGGGAGGCTTCAAAGGCCCTCTCAAAGTCCAACGCACCCTAAAAGTTAGTCCAATCACTATTGAATCTCTTTACAATGCCACCAAAACTTGATCCCTTTACAATTCTAGACATATAAACATGAGCAACAACCGACATTAAATCTTAACAGGGTATCAGAACCATATTCCTGGTCCTTTAGTTTTATCAGTTTGGACCGGTCAAACTTAATTGTAAATTACAAATATCTTATTTGAATAATGAATAATTAATCGGTAAAAATAACATTCACAAAATCAGTGTACTCATATGTGTTTTCACGATAACATTATCAGTAATACCTACCTCCCATATATGAAGTAGTTTCATCTGTAAGTAGCTTATTTCTTCAAACCCATCTTTACTGTAGCCTCTTTCGTGGTCGAGCAAAAGTTGATCAACTTTTAGCTCCTTATATCTACAAAGAAGAGGAAAAAAATTGATGTCAAACAAGAGAAGCACGAAAAAACATCATCCATCTGTTGCAATAGATGTGAAGTCTGTTGCAACAGATGTGGAGTCTGTTGCAAAAAATGTGGAGTCTGTTGCAACAAATATAGAGTCTATTGCAATAGATGTAGAGTTTGTTACAACAGATGTGGAGTCTGTTGGAATACGTCAAACTAACCATGCTAGTGGTTTGATTTGTTCCAATAGTTGCTCCATCTGTTGCAACATCAACAACAACATAAACTACAAAGAAACAACATCAACAACAAAGAAACAACATCATTTGTTCCAACACCATCAAAAACAGCATCAACAACAACGAAGCAACATCATTTATTCCAACACCATTAACAACACCATACCATAAGTTTCAACAACACTAACCCCACTAATAACATTAATAACAACATCAATAACAAAGTAATAAATAAAATATATTAAAAAAATAATACTGCCAATAAAGCTTTTAAATTTCTCCCAACAGATGACTTTTTCTGCATATTAAAATAAATACAATGGTTTGTTCATTCAAGACTTAAAAGTTTCTTCAATTTTTTTAAATAAATATGATATAGGTAAATGGTAATTAAATAAAAAATAGATGTAAATAACTTGCAAAGAAGAAAACAAGAGTGAAAGAGCAATAGTGAACCATACCTGCAATATCAAAAGCAAGGGGATCGAAATAACAATTTCAGTTGAGGAAAGATATGGATCAGTTTAGATTTGAAAGGATCTTTATGAAAAAAAAAGAGAAAAAAAGGAGACGACTGTGATAACCCTAAGGAGGATAGAAAGAAAAAGATGAGAGATGAATAAATTTAGGAATGAAGGATATATAATTCTAGACATCGATTTAATTATTTATTAATAACTTGAGGGGCACGAGGAAGATGGGTGACATTGAAAAGAGAAGACTATACTACCCAATGAGATTTTTGAGTTATCCAAGAAATAATTTTTATCACGTTCAGTAGTACTATTATACTATATTTCTTCTTCTTCTTCTTTTGGACAGAAGATTGCTTAAAAAAAAAAATTCAAACAGATATGTATTCTGTTGGAACAAATATCAATATCTATTTGAAAATTTTCAATTGCTCAGTTATCTGTCAAAACAGATGCAAATGCCTATTTGGTAATTAAATCAGACATGTCATCTGTTGCAACAGATATTGATATCTGTTTGAAAATTTTCAATAGCTCAGTCATACATAGGGTGAACTACAACTTCAACAAGTATCACTCTGAGTCGAAACATTTTGTATTAACTTAATATTAAGGTAATGCCTAAATTAATTTAGATAGAACCAAGGATGAATACATTAAGGTGAACTACAACTTCAATTGATTCTTTGCAATTGCATGATGTTGGTATTGAGTTCCTACCAACCCGAGTCGGTGTCGTCGATATATCACTCTGAGTTGAAACATTTCTAATTAACTTATTATTGAGGTAATACCTAAATTGATTTATATAGAACCAGGGATGAGTAAATTAGGGTAAACTACAACTTCAAATGATTCTTTGCGATGGCATGATGCTAGTATTGCATTCCTACCAACCCGAGTTAGAGTCGTCCATTGATCATTCTGAGTCAAAATATTTTGTATTAACTTATTATTGAGGTAATAACTAAATTGATTTAGATAGAACCAGGGATGAGTACATTAGGGTGAACTACAACTTCAATTGATTCTTTACAATTGCATGATGCTGGTATTGCATTCCCACCGACCTGAGTCAGGGTCGTTGATCGATCACTCTGAGTCAAAACGTTTTGTATTAACTTATTATTGAGGTAATACCTAAATTTATTTAGATAGAAATAGGGATGAGTACATTAGGGTGAACTATAACTTCAATTGATTCTTCTTGATTGCATGATACTGATATTTCGTTCCTACCGACCGGAGTTGGAGTTGTCGATCGATCACTCTGAGTCAAAATATTTTGTATTAACTTATTATTAAGGTAATACCTAAATTGATTTAGATAGAACTAGGTATGAATACATTAGGATGAACTACAACTTCAATTAATTCTTTGTGATTGCATCAGGCTTGTATTGCGTTCCTACCGACCCGAGTCAGAGTCGTCGATAGATCACCCTAAGTCGAAACATTTCATATTAACTAATTATTGAGGAAATATCTAAATTGATTTATATAGATCCAGGGATGCGTACATTAGGGTGAACTGCAATTTTAATTGATTCTTTGCGATTGTATGATGCTGGTATTACATTTCTACCGACTTGAGTCAGAGTCGTCGATCGATTACTCTGAGTCAAAATATTTTGTATTAACTTATTATTGAGGCAATACCTAAATTGATTTTGATAGAACCAGCGATGAGTACATTAGTGTGAACTACAACTTTAATTGATTCTTTGCGATTGCATGATGCTGGTATTGTATTCCTGCGGACCTGAGTCAGAGTCATCGATTGATATCTCTGAGTCAAAACATTTTGTATTTACTTATTATTGAGGTAATATCTAAATTGATTTATGTAGAACCAGGGATGAGTACATTAGGGTGACCTACAACTTCAATTAATTCTTTGTGATTGCATGATGCTAGTATTGTGTTTCTACCAACCCGAGTCGGAGTCGTCGATCGATCACTCTGAGTTGAAACATTTGATATTAACTTATTATTGAGGTAATACCCAAATTAATTTATATAGAACTAGGGATAAGTACATTAAGGTGAACTATACTTTTAATTGATTCTTTACGATTGTATGATGCTAATATTGCATTCCTACTGACC
The DNA here is from genome assembly GCF_002878395.1 of Capsicum annuum. Lineage (NCBI taxonomy): Eukaryota > Viridiplantae > Streptophyta > Magnoliopsida > Solanales > Solanaceae > Capsicum > Capsicum annuum. Next base: position 85,738,809 of record NC_061119.1, on the reverse strand, counting down.
CGAGTTGGAGTCATCGATCGATCATTCTGATTCAAAATATTTCGTATTAATTTATTAGTGAGGTAATGCCTAAATTGATTTAGATAGAACCAGGTATGAGTACATTAGGGTAAACTACAACTTTAATTAATTCTTTGCATTTGCATGATGTTGGTATTGCGTTCCTACCAACTTGAGTCGGAGTCGTCGATCGATCACTCTGAGTTAAAATATTTTGTATTAACTTATTATTGAGGTAATACCTAAATTGATTTATATAGAGCCAGGGATGAGTACATTAAGGTGAAATATAACTTCAATTGATTCTTTATGATTGTATGATGCTGGTATTGCGTTCCTACCGACCCGAGTCGGAGTCGACGATCGATCACTCTGAGTCAAAATATTTTGTATTAACTTATTATTGAGGTAATACCTAAATTGATTTTGATAGAACCAGTGATAAGTACATTAGGGTGAACTACAACTTCAATTGATTCTTTGCAATTGCATGATGCTGGTATTGCATTCATACCGACCCAAGTCGAAGTTGTCGATCTATCACTCTAAGTCAAAATGTTTCGTATTAACTTATTATTGAGGCAATACCTAAATTGATTCAGATTGAACCAGGGATGAGTACATTAGGATGACCTACAACTTCAATTGATTCTTTGGGATTGCATGAGAAGAGTTTGAGAAGAGTTCTATATTTATTATTTTTTCAAAAAGTTAGGGTTAGTTAGTTAATGATGAAAAAAAAAAGACTTTTAGTTGTATTATCTTCAAGAATGGGTTAACAATTTTGAGTTTTGATGTTAAAAACGTAGGAAGAACCCGACAAAACACTAGTTTTTGTCATAATATTTTATTGACTATCGTGGAATAGTTGGATGGTGTTTGTGCTGTTATTGGTGGTGCCGGTATTTGTGGTCTTGGTAGTGGTACTGGCGGTTTTGGCAGCCTTGGTGTGAATATTGGTGGCATTGGTAGTGATGTTGATGGTGGTCTTGGTGGTCCTCTGTTGCAACAGGTGGAACATCTGTTGGGAGATATTAAATAAATGTTCAAACAGATTCCTCATCTATTCCAGCTGATGGGTTATATGTTGGAATATTTATTTGTAATGTGGCGTATAATAATTTATTGAAATTTATCTTAGTTTTTTTTTTTAAATTATGCAGACATCAAATGTAATGTATTTTTTGTTTTTCTATTGTTTGTAGTTAAAAGATGTCTCCCAAAAGAAAGAAACTGAAAGTAGATCAACCTTTGACCACCCAACCAAAAAAGCTAGAGTACTGATGGATTCGGAGGAACTTCCTGAACAATCTCAGTGAGGGGAAAATGAGGCTGAGAAAAGTTATGAAAAAGGTGGTGTAAAAAGGTATATAGAGGCTAGTGAGGAAAATAAAAGTGAGGAGGAAGAAGAAGATAAACAAGATGATAATACCTCACCAATGGGATGTGAAATAAGATCGACATCCTAGCATGAGGCTATCAAAACTATTAGTATTGACAGGTTTTAAGTTGTGATGCCGATAGATGACCCTGCAAAACCAACTAGTGATCTTGTACTTAAATCTCATTTTGGGAAACCTTTTAATGAATTTAGGAATATTATGATGAATGAAAACATAGACATACTTTTTAACAAGAGCTGCTTTGGACACTTTCTTGAGCTGCCTAAGGACCATACTAATCGTTTTCAAATGAGCATGGTATATGGTCTTCTCAAGCATAGGATCAAGTACGTGGGGGATGATAAATAATCGAAGGAGGAAGAAAAAAAGATGGATGAAATTTGGATCAACTACTGTGGCATACCAATTTGTTTTGGCTTGAAAGAGTTTGCCATAGTGACGGGCTTCAGATGTTATCATCCAGAAAAACCACTCATCAAGAAAACACCCCCCAAAAGGTCTAAGACAAGCAGGACAGCCAAACCACTACCATCAAATAGACGGAAGGCATTGTCCAAGAAACCACCCACCAAAATGAACAAATGCAAGGAAAAACAGATGGGTTATTGGACATTGTTGGATGTAGCTACAAAGCTATGAATTTGATAGAAGATCTTAAGGATAAAACCATACCAAAGCAGTACTGGGAGCAATTATGCTTAGTTTGGTTTGCCCATACTGTTATATTGGCAAGAGACGTCAACAAAGTCATAGAAAATGATTTGTTAAAGCTTGCAGATGATTTTGAGAAATTCAACAATTATCCCTAAGGATATGACAGCTACTACTTGACTGTAAAATATTTACTGACAAAGCTATTCCCAAAGACTATCACATTATACGGCTTTCCTTGGGCTTTCATGATAAATTTAATCACTATTTGTTTACTCATCTTTTAATTTTTATTGAATAATTATTATGAATTTTTTTGCTTGCTTCCTGTTTACATATTAACTTGGGAATTTGAAGCCATTCCTCCCCTCCAAAAGCAGGTCAAGGATTACCTGGATGAGGTTTCCCATCCAAGGATCCTTAGGTGGTTGGCTGCAAAGAGCAGCACAAGAATTAAGGAGGCTGATCTCTTTAACCCTCTGGATGATGTATTACATCTTCTTTCGACTAAAATAATTTGACTCAAAGAAATATATTGAAACAGATGTGCCATATGTTGCGACATATGGGTCATCTGTTACACAGATTACCCGTCTACTGTAATTGGTGCAATAGATGGGTAATCTATTGTGATAGACGATCCATGCTTCACAACAGATTATCCATCTATTGCTTTGGTTCTCTGAACTTGACTCAACAGATTACCCATCTGCTGCAAATTATGCAATAGATGAGTAATCTAATGCAATATACTTATTAATATGTTGCGACATACAGATCAACTGTTGTGATAGATAGATCATCCGTTGCATAAGTTTACTATGTTAACATGTAACCCAACTGACTGCAAATTATTATTATATAATTTAAAAGTATCTATCTTTTTTTATAGGTTGTGCATCCATGGATCGTGTCTACTAAGCAGGAGTTGGGGATGACTTTTTTTTATCACTCTAGGTCTCGTTGATACAATAGCGAACCTAATAGTGGAGTTAATAAATAAAGAATTGGCTGGAGAACAAACCATAAGAAGAGTATTTTGGCATGGTCAGCCTAATGTTGAAGATCTTTATGACCAACCTACTACAATGGATCTGGGTGCTTCTTCTAGGGGGTTGTTGGTGGAAGCTATCCTGATGTTGATGCTACTGCTAGTCGTGATGATGAGCATGTTGATGCTCAAGCAAAAATAAATACGTTTGAAATTACCCCTTACCCAGGTCCCTCTAGCCCATAGATCGGTCCCTTCCACCCTTACAGTGGTTTCTCTCACCCCTCTTCACCCTCATATTCTTATTGTAAATGCAATGTGTGCAAGTCCAGATAGGATAAACTTCTCAAAAAACTAGAGGCTATCTCTAAAACCGCCAAGGAATTAAAATCCAAGAGGGATGTCATACCATCCAAGAAGGTGAGGGAGCAATACACCCCTACAGCGGCGGTTAGCATAAAAAAAAGAAAAATTAGCCAAATACTCTCCAATTTGAAAATAAAAAAGATTGTAACTCCTCCCTCTCCAAAAGTTTTTGAAGTTTTGGGTCCACTAAAGATGGTGGACATATACGTGGAACTTGATGACAAAGAGAGGAGGGAACTACGAAATACCAAGTATCCCAAGAAGAAGGAACCTGTAGAAGAATACACTATGCATACATTTAACTATGAAGACTTCAGGAGTATGACATCTATGCATCAGTAGTACGTGGATAGAGTAGGTTTACTTTTCCTAACCTAGCCTTCTAATCTACTCTATGAAGAAAAAGCTATGCAACAGATGTGTCGTCTTTTGCAACAACTGGGTATTCTAGTAAAATTGGTAGCTGTTCTATTATAACAGATTAAACATCTATTACAAAAGTTATATTAGTTGGGTAATTTGTAAACTGATTTAGAGAACCCTCTGCAACAGATGGACCATCCGTTGCATCTTTCCACTATGTTTTTCTTCTTTATAATTACTAACCTATTTAAAAATTGTCATCTTATATCATAGTATATTGATGAAATTCTTTACCTCATGAGGGGGAGGCAATTAGCGTACCCGGATGCTTATGATGCTGTCGATAGGATAATGGACCTCAACTCCTACAATAATTTCAAGAATAGGTACAATAAGCTCCGTAAGATAGCATCAACTCCCGGTGGCACGGGATTTGATACGTTAGTTTCTACGTATGAATGAGAGGAAGATATGATTAACTATGTTAGAGGGAAGAGGCTCCATATGACAAGAGTTGGACCAAGGCAAAGAGAATTCTTATAGTCATGAATGTGGAAATCAAACATTTTCTCACCGTTGAGATACTTTTCGAGGAGGGAAAGATTAAGACTTATCACTACAACTTACCTGTCTTCAAGGACACCGCTTTTTTATCCACTTATAGCCATTGTTGGAGTTGCTCCCAAGCTTATTAAAGTAGAGTAAACTGATGGATCATTTGCCAGTAAAAGTCTTGATGAAGAAAGCATGGGATTTTGAAGGACGAAACAAGGGCATGGAACTTCAAAAAAATAAAACCGTTGTCGCGTGCGGACCATACTTGCTTGCATACATCGAATATTTACTGGCTGGTACAAAAATATCTGATCTGTGCAACGCCATTGTGGCAAAAAGGCAAGAGCTCTGGGCTTATGGGGTACTAACTAAATGGTTGGAAACTATGTATAAAGAAGAAGATATACAAAGACAAACACCATAACAATTTTTTTATGTTTGACGATAGTTGATTTTTTTATAGTGCAATAAATTGTCTATCTGTTGTAACAGATAATATATCTATTGTAATAGATTGATTATCTGTTGCAATAGGTTTGTTCTTTATTGTATTATGCAGATGTCTCTCAGTCTATGTTGCAGCATATATACAATACGTTGCAACATATTATCTATCTATTGTAACTGATAGATAATCTATTGGAATAAATAAAAAAAGTAGGAAGACATGTTTGATAATTTCCAACAGATGACCTACAAACTACAACATATGTCTAAATCTGTATGATAATTTCCAACAGATATGTCGTCTGTTGCAATATATGTATTATATATTGTGATATTTGAATCTAGTATTCCATATACACAAACAACATTAAATAAATCAAAGCCTTCAAAAATTACATGAAATAACTCAACAAATAAATGGAATGTAAAAAAAATCATTATGGGTACAAATGATCTACTCTACAAATAAATCAACAATTTAACCTTTGGTGCCAACAATTACTAAGGAGATTTTATTGCTTTGACAGACTCAAGCTATAAATATCTACTCAATATGGACAAATTTTTCATCATTCGGTGCTATAGAATTTGGCTTTGATCGTCGTGGATCTTTAATGTCGCTGGCGTACGATTTCTGAGCTTTCACTTTTCTGTATTTCCATAAAAGAGCAGCATATCTTTTGCGGAGTAATCTGGCATCAAGTCCATCATTTGTTACTTGTAATCCATCGCTCAAATACTCAGCGTAAGCGACAACAAAAAGACCTCAATCCCTGCGTTTTTAAAAAATAGATAATCCATATCTTGCAGTTCATGTAAGCGTTGTGAAATTTATGAAATGAAATTAAATCATGATTCTTACAGGCTACCGATAGGTAGTTGTGCAATTCTTTCAACATATTCTACATCAAATGGATTACCTATTTTATACCGGTATGCTTCAATCGTCGATCAATCAGTACGAACCTTTTGGTCCAAAAAGCCACTCATATCAAGTAGGCAATATTTTGGCCAGCTTTTATATCTCCAATGACAGTGCGGAATGTATCCTTCCCAAAATCGAGTCATAAGCTCGAATGCGCCTCTCTTTTAGAATGACGACAAACAACACCAAATGGAATTCATCACCGCAATTGATTAGGATGTACACTTCATCGACCAAATGCCAAGGTAAGTCAGCTGGAATGCTGAAACCTTTGATGATGTTGATAAAGCATTCCTCAGTTTGGGAAACTTTCATATGTTGTTGACAAAACCTATCGTAGGCCTTATTGATGTAAACTTTGTACAAATAATTGCCTGTCATGTATTTGTATTGTTCTTATGTTTGCAACTAGATCTTCTTTTGGAGGTAGTAAAAAATGATATCGACGTTGTAACACCCCAAAATTTGATCCCATGATGTCACACGGTACTCAAGGCAACGAGTAGCCTTAAGCTAACTCTTTGAGCCAACTACTAAGTCTGAAACTTACTTCAAGATCATCTAATCAAGAAATAGTACTGTATCATACCAAAATAGAATTGAATAAACTGTAGATAAGGTCTAAATGACAAATACTGAAGTTGTAAATAAACTCGTGGTCCGACAATCCTCTACTACTAATAAAGAACTAGAGATCCATTGGGACATTACCCCCAACTAACTCTGACTAAACTGAAAACGATAACTCAAATACTATAAAAGCTGGAAATCTGAAGAAGTAGGCCCTCAAATCATGAGGACTCACCAACTATGGGAGCGTAGATAAAGATGCTCGAAACTACTCACGCTATTGATACAGAGCACCTGAACCTACATTATAATACAATGTAGCACATAAACATATATGTGGATCAGCACTTTGAGGATGTACTGAGTATATGGGGGTGTAATGCATAAGTAAACATCATCATAATTAGAAAGTAAATGCATGTGGATGTATAAGCTTGATTATCCAAAATATCAAAATATAAAATCATGTATAACCAATCATACTTATAAATTTAGTGAGTCATAATACTTAGTCTTATAAAATCTTTTATATCATTCTTTTCTTTTGAAACTTAGAAGCTTTGGGACTTAGAGACTTTGGGCTTGAGAGTTTCTTCTAACCGACATAAACCATGTGAGCTGACATACAATCCAACATCTTTCCCATGTTGGGGAGAGCTGTTCTACCCTTGCCATCGGAATAGAATCTTAACTTGAGTGATCACAATATTAGTCATCCATGTAGAAGTGGGAATAATCTTAGTCCTATGGTGGCACATAGTTCTGGGTCATGAGAACTAGGAATCGTACCAAAATCGATGCTAAATACTTATCCCATACTTACACTCACCTTAAAATAGCATAAAGGTTTATAATTAAAACTGATTATGCTTCTCTTCTTTGAATCTCAAACTATGTAAAAACATGTGGATTCCTTGTCTTAGCTTAGGATCAAAAGATCAATCTTTTCTTTTGAAAGCACTCATCAAACTTGTCAATAAAAACTTGAGATCATAATCTCTTTATAATTTCAACACTTGTACTTAGGAATAAAAATATACAACTTTAATGCATCAAAATTATATTTAAACTTCATGCTCAACAGTCATCTTAAAAGCTTTCAACAATCTCGATCAAGATAGTGGAAAATAACTCATAATATGAATCTCAAGATTTCAAACGTAGATATATGTAAACCTCTTGCATTTGAAGCCTTAAATAACATGATAATTTCATAAACAAAATAATAAGAATTGGGTAACAACCGTAACTTGCAAATCATGTAATCTTTAATAAAAATCAAGTTTTTTTGGGCACAAGGACAAAAGGATTGTCCTTGTTCGAACCCCACATATCTTAGATAATGAACTAAATGAATAAGCTTGATTTTTGAGATGCTATTTGTGCTCTTGAATGAGGATTCTTAAAGTTCTTGGTCTAGGAATCTTAAATCTTGAAACAATTTGGAAAAAGGAGGGTGGAATCTTGAGTTTCTTGGAGATTAATGTTGAAGAATAGGGTTTTGGATGAGAGTAATTTTGATGAAACTTAGCACATAATGTTTCTAAAAGGCTTTAATCAAGTGGTTGGATGGATTGAGGATTGTGTAAAAGTCCAAAATACCCCCTTCAACTCCTAAAAGAAATTGAAAAAATAAATTGGGGTCTTGATTTTTGGCATTGGCGCGACGCGCCACTATCGGACCAAGCCAATGGAAAATGCCAACTGGGAAAATGCTTGGTGGCGCGACGCGTAGATATCACGTTGCCACCTTAGATGGGACCTGGAAACTTGGCGCGACATGCCAATATTACGGAAGGCCTCAGAAAATTGACAATTAGGAATTAACACTGCTCCGTTACGCGCTAAGCGTCTAAATGACGATATTTTACGACTGGAACTTAAAATAGCCATAACTTCTTATCCGGTTATCGGATTTAGGCAAATCTTATATTCTTGGAAAGCTAATTAAATTTCCTATATCATGGAAAGTCCAAATATATAGAGTTCCATATGACAGAACACCACTTATTCTAGAATCTACTCCTTGTCATTCTCGGGATGAGTTTAAGCCAGGAAAAATCATGGGGTATTACAATATCTCCCCCTTAGAAACATTCATCCTCGAATGTTACTCGTTAAGCTAAAATTTCTAAGGAATCTGGGAATATAAGATAGTATACACAACTAAAATGAATTGAATAACTAAATCCAAATTATTTTGAGCTTCTAAGTAATTCTGTGAGTGCATAAACATACATAAGGACAACTATATTGCTGAATATCTAATTAGAAAGGAACTGAATCAAGGTAGAGTATTACCTTTGTTTAGATCTGTGTTTGCGGAGAAAAGGTGAGGGTACTTAGATTGCATATCTGCTTCTGCTTCCCAAGTAGCGCCTTCAACCGACTGATTTCGCCAAAGAACTTTGACCAAGGGAACTTCTTTTGTCCTTTGTCTACGGATCTGATGATCTAAAATCTCAACTGGAATCTCTTCGTATGAAAGGATATTTTGAATTTCTGAACTTTCTAAAGGAAGTACAGTATGGAGTCACTGATGCACTTCTTAAGCATAGAGACGTCGAATACAGGATGAACTGCTGACAAGTTTGCGGGAAACTCAATCTCTTAAGCTACTTTCCCAACACGACTCAAAATATTGAAAGGGCCAACATACCGGGGACTGAGCTTCCCCTTCTTGCCAAATATCTTTACCCCTTTCATTGGTGAAATCTTCAGATACACTAAATCACCAACTTCAAAGTCAAGATCTCTCCTTCTCACATCCGCATATGATTTCTGATGACTCTGGGATATTTTCAATCTTCCTCTAATCAACTTGACTTTCTCCATAGCTTCAAACACTGCAGCAGGCCCAAGTAAAGCGGCCTCACCCACTTCAACCTAACCTATGGGTGATCTATATCTCCTCCCATACAAATCCTCAAACGAGGGCATCTGGATGCTAGAATGGTAACTATTATTATAAGCAAACTCAATCAGTGGAAAATGCTTATCCCAACTACCTTTGAAATCAAGAGCACACGCCCTCAACATATCCTCGAGAGTTTGGATGGTCCTCTTTGCTTGACCATCTTTCTGAGGGTGGAAAGTTGAACTAAGATGGATTTAGGTACCAAAACCCTTCTGAAAGGCTCTCCAAAACTGGGAAGTAAACTGAGTACCCTTATTCGAGATAATAGACAAGGGAACTCCATCAATCTGACTAAATCTCGAATGTACAACTTAGCATAGTCTTTAGCTGTATAAGACGTGTGAACTGGCAAGAAATGTGCTGACTTAGTCAATCTATCTACAATAACCCATATCGAATCATGATGACGACGTGATTGGGGTAAACTAATCACAAAATCCATATTTACCTCTTCCTACTTCCAAGTGGTGATACTAAACTCTTGCAACATACCACCAGTTCTTTGGTGCTCTACCTTAACCTATTTGCTACAAACTCTTCTATTTCTTTCTTCATACCACTCCTCCAATAAATTTCTTGCAAATTGTGGTACATCTTGGTAAGAATAACGTTATCCATGTGCTTCTGCCATAGTTCTCTGCCTCAAATCATCAACACAAAGCATACACAATCTACTTTGGTATCTCAGCGCACTATCTCCCCCTTGGGAGAAAAATTCTACCTTTTGGTCTTTAACTGACTTCTTCAGTTTGACCAAACTACAATCCATATCTTGCTTTTCCTTTACTTTCAAAACTAGGAAAGATTTGGAACTACTCTGAACCCAAACATTCCCCTCATCTGAGTAAACCAACCCGACATGTAATCTAGCCAAACGATGAACTTCTCGAGCTAATTCTTTCTTATATTTATTCACATGAGAAATACTGCCCATAGACAACCTACTAAGGGCATCTGTCACTACATTGGCTTTGCCCGGATGATACAAAACACTCATATCATAATCTTTTAGCAACTCTAACCACCTTTTCTGATGAAGGTTCAACCCCTTCTGGTTTAACACATACTGAAAACTTTTGTGGTCCATGAACATATCAACATGAACACCATATAGATAGTTTCTCCAGATTTTCAAAGCAAACACAACAGCAAATAATTCCAGATCAGAGGTTGGGTAAGTCTTTTTATGAGGCTTCAACTGTCTAGAGGCATAGGTTATGACCTTACCTCTCTACATCAACACACAATCCAAACCAACTCTAGAGGCATCACAATAAACAACAAAGCCATTTGTACCATCAGGTAATGCTAACACTGGGGCTAAATTGAGTCGAGTCTTCAACTCCTGAAAACTATTCTCGCAGGAATCTGATCATTGGAACTTAACTTTCTTTTTGGGTTAATCTAGACATAGGATACATAATAGATGAGAAACCTTCAACAAAACGGTGATAATAGCTAGCTAGACCCAAGAAACTTCTAATATCTTACAGAGAGATAGATCTAGGACAATTCCTTACGGCCTCTGTCTTTTGGGGATTAACTCTAATGCCATCGGTGGAAATAATATGATCGAGAAAGGCTACTGATCTTAGCCAAAATTCACATTTGCTAAATTTGGCAAACAATCAATGATCCTAAGAGTTTGCAAGACAACTCTAAGATGATCTGCATAGCCATCCTCACTACGGGAGTACACAAGGATATCGTCTATGAACACTATGATAAACATATCAAGATACTCTTTGAACACTCAATTCATGAGGTACGTGAAGGTTGCTAGAGCATTGGTTAGCCCAAAAGACATGACTAGGAACTCAAAATGACCATAACGGGTTCTAAAGGCTGTCTTCAGAATACCATACTCCCTTACCTTAAGATGATGATACCCGGATCTAAGGTCTATCTTTGAGAAATAACTTGCACCTTGCAATTGATCAAATAAGTCATAAATTCTAGGAAGAGGGTATTTATTCTTGATTGTGACCTTATTTAGCTGACGATAGTCAATGCACATTCATAATGAACCATCTTTCTTTCACATGAATAGGACGGGAGTGCCCCATGGAGAAACACTAGGCCTTTTGAAACCTTTATCTAAAATATCTTTGAGTTTCACTTTCAACTCCTTAAGCTCTGCGGGAGCCATATGATAAGGAGGGATAGAAATAGGCTGAGTATTAGGGAGAAGGTCTACCGAATTTTATCTCTCTATCGGGAGGTACCCCTGGGAGATCTTCTAGAAAGACATTTGGAAACTCATTTACTACATTGACTGACTGAACTGTTTGGGTCTCAGACTTAGTGTCTTTAACTCAAACTAGATAATAAATGCAACCTTTGGATATCAACCTTCTAGCCTTAAGATAAGATATGGAATGACTCTTGGGAGATACTAAATTACCTGACCACTCAAAGACTGCCTCATCTGGAAACTGAAACTTTACTACTTGGGTGCGGCAATTTATAGAAGCATAACAGGAATGGAGCCAATCAATATCAAGAATAAGATCAAAATCAACCATATCTAATTCTATTAAGTCTGAAAACATGACCTTATGAAGGACAGTGATAGGACATTTTTTGTAAATCTATTTAGCAACAACAGACTCACCTACCAGAGTAGAAACTAAGAAAGGCTCAGGGATCTTTTTGAAACTTATATCAAAATTCACGGCAACTAATGGGGTCACATAAGAGAAACTCGACCCGGGGTCTAACAACAATACACATCAAAATGAAAAAGACGAAGCATACTAGTAACAACATTTGGTGAATCTTCCTGCTCCTGGTGGGATGGTAGAGCATAGAACCAATTCTGGCGTTGTTCGCCATCGGTACTGGATGAAGAACCCTAAGGAGGGGATGGGTAAACTACAGGGGCTGGTGCACTGGTAGCCTGAGTCTGAGGACAAATATCTCTATTTCTATTCTTAACATACAGACACTCTCTAGTTCTATGTCCTAAATTGGCATAACTAAAACAACCCTTCTGCTCGGCCAAGCACTTATAGGGATGTGTTCTATCACACTTAGCACATGGAGGATAATTGGTCTTACCACTCACACTATTCTAAGATCTAGACATAGAAGACTTACCCTCACTATTCTTGCCTATTTATGGGTGCAGGAGCACTAGCTGAAGATGGAGCGGGCATAGACGGACAGTTCTAAAATTGTGGGCGATTCTATCTATGGGATCTAGTCTGACCATACTCAAACTGCCCTGTTCTAGCCCTTTTATTTACTCTTTCTCTTCTCTTCATCTTCTTTGCCTCAATCTGTTGAGCATGCATCATCAATCTAGAAAGATCCATATCTCTATTGAGTATAGTAGTTCTACACTCCTTAGCTACCAATCCAGACACACCGGTCACAAACTTACTCATGCTTTACCTAAGGTCAGCCATCTGATCAGGGGCATACTTAGACAACTGTTTGAACTTGAGCAATACTCCTTCCCTGTCATGGAGCCCTGCCTTAGGTTTATGAACTCTTCTATCTCAGCTTCCCTCATCTTAAGTGGGAAGAATTTTTCTAAGAATGCATCTTGAAATGTCTGCCAAGTCATAGGAGTTGCATTCTCCCCTCTACTCTTCTTTTATATCACTACCCAATCATAAGCAACATCCTTCAACCTATAGGATGCAGATTCTACACTTTCTTCCTCAGTAACATGCATCACTTGGGTGATCTTCTTCACCTTATCAAGATACAACTGTGGGTCCTCACCTGCTTTTGACCCAAAGAAGTTCGGTGGGCTTATTCTCATAAAGTCTTGAATTGTGACTGTGGCTAAATCCCCATCCTGCTGAGGTGGGACTGCAGCCTAACGATTACCTTGAATATTAGAAGTCACATCTTGGGCTAACACCAGAAAAAATACCCAATACTCTGCATGTGACACATTTTCATTCAAAGAATCTGTGGGCTGAGGCAGTTGGTTATCATTTCTATGGGCATTAGCTCTGCGAGGAGGCATATTCTGTTATAAAAGAGCATGAGTTAATAGCAGATAGATACAGCTGTAAGCATAATGGATTATGAAAGAAAGAGAGGATTCTCCTAAAATGCTCCATAGCCTTTTGCTTATAGATGTGATGCGCTTCATACCGATGATCAAGACTCTATGTAACGTGGCTTGTCTGACTCTCTAGGACTCTCTAAACCTTAGGCTCTGATACCAAGTTTGTAACACCCCAAAATCTGATCCCGGGACGTCATACGGTACTCAAGGATACGAGTAGCATCAAGCTAATCATTTGAGCCTACTACTAAGTCTAAACCTTACTTCAAGATCATCTAATCAAGAAATAATATTGTATCATACCAAAACTGAACTTAATAAACTGTAGATAAGGTCCGAACAAAAAAAACTGAAAGTCTATAAATAAACTCATAGTTCGACAAGCCTCTACTACTAATAAAAAACAAGAGAGCCATTGGGACATACCCCCAACTGACTTGGACTAAACTAAAAACGTTAACTCAAATACTATAAAAGCTAGAAATATAAAGAAGTAGGCCCTCAAATCATGAGGACTCACCAACTGTGGGAGCATAGATAAAGATGCTCGAAACTACTTATGTTATTGATACGGAGGACCTGAACCTACATTATAAAACAATGTAGCACATAGACATATATGTGGATCAACACTTTGAGGATGTACTGAGTATATGGGGGTGTAATGCATAAGTAAACATCATCTTAATTAAAAAGTAAATGCATGTGGATGTATATGACTCACATAAGCTTGATTATCCAAAATATCAAAATATAAAATCATGTATAACCAATCATACTTGTAAATCTAGTGAGTCATAACACTTAGTCTTATAAAAGATTTTCTATCATTCTTTCATTTTGAAACTTAGAAGCTTTGGGACTTAGAGACTTTGGGCTTGAGAGTTTCTTCTAACCAACATAAACCATGTGAGCTGGCATGGAGTCAAACGTCTTGCCCACGTTGGGGAGAGCTTTTCTACCCTTGCCATTGGAATAGAACCTTAACTTGAGTGATCACAATCTTAGTCATCGACGTAGAAGTGGGAATAATCTTAGTCCTATGGTGGCACGTAGTTCTGGGTCATGAGACCTTGGAATCATACCCAACTCAGCGTGAAATACTACTCCCATACTTATGCTTAAAACTTTTAGGAAATCCACCTTAAAATAGCATAAGGGTTTATAATTGAAACTGATTATTCTTCTCTTCTTTAAATCTCAAACTATGTAAAAAAAATGTGGATTCCTTGTCTTAGCTTAGGATCAAAATATCAATCTCTGCTCTTGAAAGTACTCATCAAACTTTTCAATAAAAAACTTGAGATCATAATCTCCTTATAAATTCATTACTTGTACTTAGGACTTAAAATATACAGCTTTAATGCATCAAAATTATATTTAAACTTCATGCTCAACAGTCATCTTAAAAGATTTCAACAATCTCGATCAAGATAGTGGAAAATAACTCATAATATTAATCTCGTGATTTTAAACATAGATATATGTAGACCTCTTGCATTTGAAGCTTTAAATAACATGATAATTTCATAAACAAAATAATAATATTTGGGTAACAACCGTAACTTGCAAATCATGTAATCTTTAATAAAAATTGAGTTTTTTTTTGGCACAAGGACGAAAGGATTGTCCTTGTTTGAACCCCACATACCTTAGATAATGAACTAAATGAATAAGCTTGCTTTTTAAGATGCTATTTGTGCTCTTGAATGGGGATTCTTGAAGCTCTTGGTCTAGGGATCTTAAGTCTTGAAACAATTTGGAAAAAGGATGATGGAATCTTGAGTTTCTTGGAGATGAATATTGAAGCCTAGGGTTTTGGATGAGAGTAATTTTGATGAAACTTAGCACATAATGCTTCTAAAAGGCTTTAATCAAGTATTTAGATGGATTGGGGGTTGGGAAAAGTACAAAATACCCCCTTTCAACACCTAAACGAAACTGGAAAAATAAATTAGGGTTCCAATTTTTGGCCTTGGCGTGATGCGCCAAGCCATTGGAAAATGCCAACTAGGAAAATGCTTGGTGGCGCGACGCGAAGGTATCGTGTTGCCACCTTGGAAGGGACCTAGAAACTTGGCACGATGCACCAATATCATGGAGGGCCACTGGAAATTGACAATTAGTAATTAACACTGCTCTGCGATGCGCTCAGGGTTCAAATAATGGTGTTTTATGACTGAAACTTAAAATAGTCATACCTTCTTACCAGTTATCGGATTTAGGTGAATTCTATATCGCTGGAAAGCTAATTAAATTTCTTATGTCATGGAAAGTCCAAATATAAAGAATTCTACATGACAAAACACTACTCATTCTAGAAGCTACTCCTTGTCATTCTCGGGACGAGTTTAAGCTAGGAAAAATCACGGGGTATTTCAGATGTTCTGCACATATCAAACATTTCAAATTACGTGAAAATAAAATTAATACATAGATGTAATTAAATAAAGTATTAATTAATAGTAATATGTATGGGATTTAAACCTCATCATTCCAGCAAGTTTGGGGCTGTGACATCAACTAGAACCAATCTTTCATTTTGGAATGTGCAACAACAAAGTCAAACATATCAAAACCAAGACTCGATTCGTTCACTTTGTAGTGTCCATCATTTTATTTTCTACATAATTTATATGTGTTTATGTCATGTTTTTACAATAAGAATTGTATAGATCAATATCTTTAAGAGCTGATTTATGTAGCTACCGGCGTGATGCATTAACAACCCATCAACAATCCATTCTGCATTGGCAATCTATTCTGAATAGTCATTGATCAACTTTTTAGTTTTTTTGGAGCCTTGTATGAGATGTTAAGCCCTTCAAATGGGTAATTCTTCTATTCTCCTGAACTGACAGGCTCCACTTTTTCTTCTTCCATGGAAGCAGTTGATGGGATTATCAACTGTGATATTATGCTGTTCAGCAGTAGCTTCTACTATGACATCCACCTGGAAAGCCAGAATTGTCAATGATAATAATAACATATTTAAAACAGATTATCTATCTGTTGTATCAGATAGATCATCTGTTGGGACAAACTCAAATAGGTAAAATAGAGTTGTACGATAATTTCAAATAGATGACCTATCTGTTGTAACATATGACTCATCTATTGGTACAAATTAAAATAGTACTAAGACCTATTTGATTTGCTGAAATAGACGAACATATGTTGGAATAGATAACGTATATGATGCAATAGGTTATACGACAGTTGCAATAGATGTATATATCTGTTTGATAATTTTTAGAAGATGTATAATCTGTTGAAATAGACGTGTCTATTTGTTTGTTGGAATAGATGATATACATTCACCTTCTTCAGCTCATGTTACTCTCCTGTTGTCTTTGTATATTGATCAAAGGTGTAAGACAGAGACAGAGGAGTTGCAATTTTGCTTTTTTCAATGCTTGATGATGCCTTGGAAATTTCTTTCCTTCTCCTCTTAGCCACTTTGATAACTAGTGGAGTGTATGGATATGAAATCCTCTTTGATGGAATAATACTCCTCTTAGATATCATTTTTCTTACAGAAGAAGTTAATGCATTAATAGCATTAATTACTCTATTATGTTTCGTCTTGCAGTCTTAATATTTGCATGAAGAATATTTGCTAGAACTGGCAAGATCCATATAACCAGTATGATCATAATCATAATGGTTTGTTGTTTCAAAAACTATAAGAGGAGCACCACTACCACTACCACTAACAGCACAACAACTACAAGCCCACCCTCCAAAATTATTTTTCTTGTGATGGCTGTTGCTCCAAACAATTCCTCCGTTATTCTATCAATGATCTTAGGGTCCGATAAAGTTTGCACATACCATAAAGTAAGAAAAAATGACATCTTCAACTCTTGATTAGTAGGAACAATCCACGGATAGAAAATCTAAAATAAATCAGTACAAATATTAGAATGATAATGAAATCATTTTTAAAAAGCATTAATAAAATAAAAACTTAATTATAATTACACTTACTACTTCCTTCGAGGGTTGAAGAGATAAAGAATTTTTGCATTTTTATCAATTTTGGCCGACAACCATCTCAGGATTCTTAGACATGAAACTTCTTCCTGGTTGTTCACTTGTTGTCTTAAATAAGGAATGACTTCAAATGCCCAAGCCTATAAAGTAACACCAATAAATCAAAAGTATTATTGAAAAACAAAAAAATGAATCATGTCATGATAAAAGAAATATTTACCATGAAAGCCCATGGAAAGCCATATAAGTTGGCTATCCTTGGTGTTAATGGAGTCAACAAATATTTTACAGTCATTTGGTAGCTTTCATAACCCCAAGGATAGCTGATAAATGCCTTAAGATCCTCGAAAAGCTTTATCAAACCAAGTGGTATATTGTTGTTAACGTCTCTCGCCCAAAGAACATTATGTACAAACCAAACCAAGCACAATGATTGCTTGTGCTTCTTTGAAAGTCTTTTACCTTTCAACTCTTTGATTAAATTTATGTTTTTGAAGCTTGGACCAACAAGGGACACCAGGTCATCACTATCACTTGACTTGCCTTTACCTTTTATGGGTGTGGGGGTGTTTTTTTCTTTGGGTTAGAATAGGTATAACTTGAGATGGAGAAGGAGGATAACATTTTAATCCAGTAACTATGAAAAACTCCTTCCAACCAAAATAAACAGGCATGCCACAATAATTTAGTCATACCTCATCCATCTTATCTTTGTTTTCATACATAAACCTATGCTTGAGAAGATCATATACCATTTTCATTTAGAAACGATCATTGTTGTCCTCCGACAAATCAAGATATTACCCAAAGTAGCTGTCCCTAAAATAAGCATCCAATTTTTATTCTCAAAGTATTTTTCTGAATGGCATCGAAAGATTTTCCCATGGCTGACTTAACCACGAAATCACTTATTAAATCTGTGGCACCATCGTACTGTATTCTCACAGGATAATGATCAATGCTGAAGGTTTTGACCAACTCTTCGATGGAAAGGCTATTAGTATTTGGATCATCTCTTTTGAAACACTCTTCCTTCCCATGTTCATTATCTTCAGCTTCTGATTGAGATAATGCTTGTAAAGAAAGCTCATAGAGTGGTGGATGTAGCCTAGCTGCTTCACTTGTTCCTTTACTTGGACTTGATTCAGTTTCTTTTCTTTTGGGAGCCATATTATCTAAAATTAATAGGAACATAAAATAGCTTATAATTAATTAATGCATCATTAAAAGGGTAACAGTAAATCAAACATGTACAACAGTAAAATAACAGTTCCAACCAACCGCACATCTGTTACACCAAGTAAGATATCTGTTGTAACATATAACCAACCTGTTGCAACAGATGATCAATTTATTGAAAACAATAAAAATAGGCCACACATCTGTTGCACCAAGTAGGATATCTGTTGCAGCATATAACCAACCTGTTGCAGTGGATGAGTAATCTGTTAGAAACAATAAAAATAGATTACTTATTTGTTGCACCAGGTAAGTTATCTGTTGCAGCTTATAACCAACCTGTTGCAGCGGATGAGTAATTCGTTAGAAATAATAAAAACAGATTACTCCTTTGTTGCACCAGGTAGGTTATCTGTTGCAGCCTATAACCAACCTATTTCAGCAGATGAGTAATTCATTGGAAATAATAAAAACAAGTCACTCATTTGTTGCATCAGGTAGGTTATCTGTTGCAACATATAACCAACCTATTGCAACAGATGATTAATCTATTGTAAATAATAAAAATAGGCCACACATCTGTTGCACCAGGTAGGATATCTATTGCAGCATATAACCAACCTGTTGTAGCGGATGAGTAATCCATTAGAAACAATAAAAACAAATCACTCATCTGTTGCACCAGGTAGGTTATCTTTTACAGCCTATAACTAATCTGTTGCACCAGATGAGTAATCTGTTAGAAAAAATAAAAATAGATCACTCATTTATTACATCAGGTAGGTTATCTGTTGCAGCCTATAACCAACCTGTTGCGGCGGATGAGTAATCCATTGGAAATAATAAAAATAGATCACTCATTTGTTACATCAGGTAAGTTATCTGTTGCATCCTATAACCAACTGGTTGTAGTGGATGACTAATTCATTAAAAATAATAAAAATAGATCACTCATCTGCTACTAAATGAGTTATTTGTTAGATCAAAATTGTTTAGATTTTTTCCAAATAGAAGAGTCGTCTGTTACAACAGATGAATGATCTGTTAGATTATTCATCAGTTGCATCAGATTTTATTGTTGCATTAGATTTCCATTTGTTGTATGAGATGTTTAATCAGTTGCATCAGACGTTTCATCTGTTGTAATGCATATTTAATCTGCTACGTCAGATGGTTCATTTGTTGCATCAGATGTTTAATCTGTTGCATCAGATGGTTCATCTATTGCAACATTATTTTTACCAAGAAAAATAATAAATCAACCCAGCAACACCAACGCAACACACACACAACAAGAACATCAACGGTGACCAAAAATCACCAATGAATCTAATCAACAGTTCGACAACAAGAACTACAATAACAACAAAAAATTATATTTCACACTGGAAAGAGTAGAAAAGAAATGCAAAAAATTTGGATTTTATTCAGTCCACATTTCAAATTAAGCAAAAATATTGAAATTGTTATCCAATACTAGAAGAGAAGTTGGCTCAAGTTAAGTTCCTCTGTTTCTTTATAACTAAAAAGAAATAATTTTTTACCTGTGAAAGAAGAAATGAGACGACGAAGAACTCAAAGTTGTTGTCACCGGAGAATACGGCTTGTCACGTCGATTGACGGTTGAAAGCCAAAAGGAACTCGCCAAGCTATTTGTCGCCGGAGCTAGAAGTCGTCGGGGATTGAAGGAAGAAATTTTGCAGAACTGATAGTTGGGAGAGAGTTAAGAGAGAGAGAAAGGAGAGAGATGCATGATTTAGAAAGGAGAGGGGTCTATGTTGATTTGTATTTTTAAAAAGATTAGAAAGTTTTGAAAATATTAATCAAGTCCACAATTAACTTAATCAAGTTTTCTAATTTTGTTTGACCCTTTAAGTTGTTCAATGTCACCAATCCTTCATTCAAGACTTAAAAGACACCTTTCCTTCAATTTTCTCGACTTACTTTCTTACAGATTTGATTCAGAAATTTCATTTTTTTTCTAAAAATAAAGGTAGAAATTACTACGTCCATTTATTAACTAGTCTTTTTAAAGCAAGATGACTTGAATAAATAATTTTCTAAACTTAAGATTCACTAATCTTTTTAAAAAGGTCACTTCTATAGACTACTTAGGAGTTAATCGTAAAAATATGACAATAATATCTCATTTAAAAGATCAGTACATAAGGAAATTATAAAACAATAAATTAATAAAGATATCTCAAACAAAGTAATAATGAACATAAAGTTAATTGTCATTCTAAAAATATAATATTAAAGTAAATTAGTGGAGAATGGCTTAAAGGGGGAGGGGGGTACTAGACTCCATTTCGGAGTTTGAGTTTCAAGTATTGCAATTCCAAAGCTCATCCTAATAGAAATTGACCCAATTAGTTGGCTCAAAACGAGTTCCGTTGCGGAACTCCCAACTCCCGAGTTCATGCAAAATAGAAAAAGGGTAAAGATTAGCAACAATAAAAAAAATATAGATGCGAAATTAAAATGGAACATGCTTACTGGAGGCACTTTACAAGAATAAGACATTTTCAGTGGATGTAGCATTACATAAACTTAAGCCTAAGCCTTAGCAAATCAGTGATGGTGACTAAGAGAGTCAATTTGTGAGATAGCAATGCATTATAGATAATGAGAGTTAATATTGCTGACACCATAGGCTTTCTAGTTTCCCTTTTTGTGAACTTTTGAACCTTAACAACTTCATGTGTAGTCATCGCATACATTTATTTGACAATTATTTCAAATACGAAACTTCTCAAACACGTCACCAAAGCATACCCCGAGAATTAGATCAACACTAAACGTATTGTTTTTTTTTTGCGCAAAGCTCAAATATGAAAGAGACATATTTCATATTTCGAATCAAGTGATGCAATTTATTTGACAACTTTTGCACGTATCTACACATCCATAGGTTTACACGAAAAATCAAACTTTCAGAATCGAACTTATGCTTATCCATGAAATTAGGAACAGAATAACCGACGCCGGCAGAACAAAACCAAATATCCATGAAAGCAAAAATAGGTGAGAATGAACAAACAGGAATGAAACAAGAAGTAGCCCCACACCACCGTAACCAGATTTTGAAGCCAAAATATCGCGTATTCACTTCCCAAAATTAGAATCGATAATACCAACTAAATAAAATTTGCATATTCACCCACTAATTTGCTTTACAAAAGCATCAAAAAACACGGACTCAACAAAACACAAACAAAAAATGGAAAAACAGTCGCGTACGAATCCAGTGTCCAGATCAGTCATCGACAGTTTAGGCATTAAAAAATTCGCACAACCATCCATTCACAACGACATCAACACAAAAATTCCAATGAATTTAGACTAAACTATAAAACAAAAATGGAAGTGAGACGATAAAAGAGACTCGCACCTTTGTTGGCGCAGTAAATTGGAGTTTTTGGTTAAATATTCCAGCTACTAAATTCAACTATGGGCTCAAAATTTGGACTTGAAATTGAAAGTAAATGTTCATTTGAGACCCCTTTGTTTTACTGGTTTCTCCCCGTTTTCTCTTTTTCTGATTGACCTATAAAATTTTCCACGAACAAACACTTTACTGCTTTTTTTTTTTTTGAATTCTACGGCTCCCAACAAACCTAATTTTCACTCCTTTTTTTTGAATTCTCTCTGTTTTCTCTTAAATTCGCTCGTTTTTTTTTCTTGCGATTTTTCCTTCTTCCTTTTTTTTTTCTCTCCCTCCATGGGTGAAGAACACACACATATGTATAGCCAAAAAGTCCGAATTTGAAACTTCAAAATAAAAAAAAACAGACAGAGAAGAAAGGGGGGAATTTGAAGCAAAAATCTTTTGAAATCGACTTTTCGAGGACATCACTGGTAGATTCAAAATCAAAATAAGGTTTTTGCATCATTTTGGGACTAACCTTTAGTTTGAGTTGTGACCTGAATTTTATTGATTTGATCCAGAAAGTTTTGCGGTGTTATCCATGCTTGTGATGTTCAATGGGGTCTGCGGTAGAGTAGGGATCAGGCCTTCATGGACCTTTATGTTTTTGGGCCTAAGACTTATTTGTATGCACATACCATATAAGTGTATTTAGTGGGTTGTTTTGGATATTCAGAAAAATACGTCATTGAGACAATTCGTTTCTGCATTGTACTCCTCTCCATTATAATGAAACTCCTCTACCTCTGTTTGTGATTTTTCTCACAAGGATTTCCACATAAATCTGTGTTCTTATTTTCTTTTGCTAGTGGTTTGCTTAATCTGTCTGAATCATAACACCTTTCTCTAATTTGGCAATTCATGGGCTGGTCAAGCCAAAAGTGGGCGAATTTTGTAGACATAGCGGCAGACAGCGGCCAGTTATGGAATTTTTATTTTTTCTACTTTGGTAATAGTGGAGGGGAGGTGGAAGAGAGGAGGGAAATAGGCAGTGGTTTAGGTTGCATTTTGGGGAAAAAATGATGGGGACTTGTCGATGCTCCTTTGGGAAGAGAGTTACGCGTATTTCTACTTTTGGCAGATGAGTGAGCTATTTTATTTAATGCACCGGTCTAGAAAAAATTGATCAAAATCCAGACCGTCCAATTTGAGACCCTTGGATTAGGAGAAAAAATAGTTGACTAGATTAATTTGTGCTAGTCAGGTGATTTTGGACTGATTCTGATCCGTCTGATCAAAAGATCAGACAATCCCTAAAAGATTACACTTAAAAATAATAATAAAAAGAAATAATAAAAAGGAAAACGTATGTATATACGGATAAATATATGAAAGGTTGATTTTAAAACGACTATTTTTTTATCCATTCAAGATTTGATCGGACAGTTCGAATTCAACTTAAAGAGAAGAGGAAGGGAGAAAAAAATAAATATATAAATAAATAAATAAAATAAATTATATATTCCCACATATATAAAATAACTGAAAATTTTGGGACCCTTCGTATTAAAATAAATTGACAGATCAGGTTAAATTATGCTTGTTGGGTATTTTGCTATTTTTGATGATGTGGTAGTGCTCGGTTGGTGAATATTGGACTGGATTTTGGGTCAATTTTTGGTCTTTTGTCTGAAATGTATAAAATAAGAATTCGGCTCGGGTGAAATAAAGAATGAAATTGAATTATTGTCGGCTCGAATACTCTTTTCTACTGAAATATGTTTTATCGATGCTTCCTACTATCCTAAAATTATTTTTAATTTAACGTATATAAATTACAAACGTAATTTTTACAAGCGTTCAATTTAATATCTTTTGCGATTTGATATTAACAAAAATACGTATATATATGTGTGTGTGTAAAACAAGAATATAATTATATGTAAAAAATAAGAATATAATAAAAATATATGTACATCTTATAAAAATATATATTTTATGTGATAAAAATATACATATATATGGTCACAATATCGCCAAAAGTAAAGTTAGAAAGAATGTGAATGCGATTACCAAAAGATATATATTTTTTGCTATTTTGATGTTAAAATATATAATTATATTTAATTAAAATATTTTATAATATGATAGAAAAATAAATTCCCTATTTATTTAAAAATTTGTAGAAATAGAGATAAAAATACGAATCTTATTTTTATTTAATTTTTGAAAATTTTATTTAAGGCCGAAGAGCATCGGTAAAAGAATTAGAGGAAAAAAAGAGAGCCAAAATTGGGTGTAAACAATAAGGAGACCTTGGAGTGCAACAAGACTTATGATGCTTTATTTGCTTCATTGTTCACGTATAACCATAACGAGAATGTGTTCCAGGCCTTCTGTGAAAATTGGCGTCCATCCACCAACACAGTTTCTACTTTTATTGGAGATCTGTCCATATCTTTAAGGGACTTGAGAAACATCGGAGGCCTTCATGTTCATGGGTCATTTTACGACGAAGTTATTCCGTCAGCTAAGGAGTTGACAAATGTGGATGACAAAGGGAAGCATTTTCTCCCTAGAAGCTGCTCAAGCTTATTTTCAGCATTCTACCGGCTTACAAAAGGTGTCATCGATGACGTCTCTTTTTTGGATTGGACTAATTTTTGGTTTTAAGGACCAAGAAAATATGTTGAGCCTTCACCAAAGATGTCAAAAAATCAGACAAAGCCGAGGATGAATCATGACTTGTTGGGGATTATTGACATAAATTTTTTACCACGAACCAAAGAAGAGAATGCCTTTTTTGTCGAGCTGGACGTGGAAGAATCACTTAGAGATGAAACTTATTTGGCAGCTTTCCTTGCATGTTGGCTCTGTAAATTTTTGCTTCCCGACAAGAAGGATGGTTGTATTCATGCTAGAGTCTTCAAAGTCGTAAGTTTGATGGCTCATAGAGAAAAAAAAATTTGGCGGTCCCAGTTCTTGCAAGCATATATCGTGGCCTTAGGGAGATCTCTACTTCTTCAAACTTGGGGTCCAGCCATGCACTCTTTCCCGTCCAATATGTTTATGGATGGATAGGTGAGTATTTTCTCATATTTAGTTGGTGGGTGAAAAATATTTTCCAAAAAATATTTTAACGTGTTTGGTTGGTGAATAGAAAATATTTTTCTAAAAAATATTTTTAGTTGTTTGATCGGTGAGAGGAAAAAATATTTTTTGTAAAATACTACTCCCTCCGTCTCATTTTATGTGTCGCCATTTGACCGGGCACGAAGTTTAAGAAATAAGGGAAGACTTGATAATATTTACCAAATTGTCCTTTATCAAAAAAATGTTCTACTATTTTTTTTTTCAATTAAGTGGGTCCAATAAAGATAAAAATGTAATTGTATTTTTAAAAATTTACCAAATAAGGAAACATGACATTTTTTTTGTGATGCACTAAAAAGGAAATGATGACACTGAAAATGGGATGGAGGGAGTACTAAACAATTAACTAGTATATCAGGCAACTCAACATTCTGTCAGAACTAATTTAAGCATAGCGAATAATACCAATATCGAGTATCAAAATATTACAAGACGCTAAAATTTAAGCAACTATTACTTACATAATTCACTCTAATACTAATTGAAATAAAAATCTGAAGTCACAAAAAAAGCTGACAGAGGAGAGTAAGGTCCAACATGAAAAAAATATTTCACCTGTTCCATTCTATATAACACTCTATTTATTTTATTCCCGAGGAAAAAAAAAGAACGATTATGTCGAGGTACATGCAAGATGGCTCGGACACAACGGTTATTAAAACTAAAATAAAAAGAGAATTTTTGTAATCGTTGTGTCCGAGCAATATTAATAAATGCTGCCATAGTTGTTAAATGATCAATTAAAACTTCTAACATTTTTCCATTCGCACCAGCTAACCTAGGGATCAATATTGGTATCTCACTTACTAAACTATCAACTTGACAAGTATGACTCACTAACTGACTGCTTAACATTTTCAGTTTGGATATACGAAGACTTTGAATAGAGCATGGCAGTTCCCAATTCTCATTAGCAAGAATCTCCTCGTCACTTCCATCATGGAAGATGTTTAGCTCTCTCAGACATGGGAGTCTCTATAAATGCCACTCATTTCGTCCCTTCATCAGTTTCCTGCAATAGTAGATCCCAAGGACTTGTAAATTGAAGGGCAATCCTTCTTCAGAAAAAGACTCTATTTCGGGATAATAAGTCAGGTACAGTTCATTAAGAGATGGAAGGAGTTCTTACATCTTTTCTGGAAGTGACTTTAGTTTCTCACAGTTTCCAATACTCAAACCACATAGTGCCATCATCGGAGTCACCCATGCCACTGAAAGTATTTCCATATTTCCACATACAAAAATTCTGACATTTTCAGTACCAGCGAGAATCAAAAGACTAGTGAGGCTTTGGCAATCATCTACTCTTAAATCACGTGCTCTCGGGACTAACTCAAATTCAGGCGATATAGAATCACATTAATCAAGTACCAATCTCTCCAAAAACAAGTCACTTCCTCCAGAAATCATCTTATTAATTGACCTCGGCAATGTCAGGGCATCCTGAAATTGTCAAGCTTGTCAGACGACAAAGATTTTCAAGCAACTTTCTAATCAACTTGGGGAAATCTTTAATCGTAAGGTCATGAAGTGCAAGGAATTCTCCATTCCCTAGTACATGCCACTGCTTTCACTCCAGCATCTCCGAAAATTCAAGCTTCTTAAAAGAGTTAAAGTACAACGAATAACCACAGAATTCTTAGTCACCTCTATGATTCCATGCATCCCTCTAATACTAAGGAATTTCAAAGAAGGAAATTGTCCTAATACTGGCAAAGAATCACAACCCCTGCAGTTTCTTTGAGACAATTGCACCAGTATAAGAAGCGATGATCAACTAGCCAATTTGGAAATCTTGTCCCTCTATATCCAGTTATTTGGAGTTCTTTCATGTTTATATTTGGTTGTATCTCAACAAGTATTTCTGTCACGACCTAAACCGGGGCCCTGGCCGTGATGAGTATCCCGAACCATGAAGGCCCGAAACACCCCTATCTGTCTGGTAATCATGCACATAATTCAAATGATAAGGAAATACGGAAGACAAATAACATTACGGAAAACATGGTCAAGAGTCATGTGAAAGCAATAATAGGGAATAATGTCCCACAATCTCAATCAACATCTCTATAACGTCTGCTAAATCTCTACTACATGACTAAAACAAATGTCTATCTGAAAACTGGGACAAGGCCCCCAGTAGACCCAAAACTAATAAATGATAAATTAAACTGCAGACATCAGGCCTTCCGAAATATAGAAGGCTCACCACTTGATTCTGCGATCTGTCGAAAGAAATCTACTGGTTGTCTGGACCCCTAGACTGAAATATAATATTTTTACACAATATAGGTGAGAGCCATTATAAAGCAGTTTCATATCAAGTTATTTGAAAACACATGGGCATAATGTAATAGTTTTCAATACCAATGTAATGCGATTGAGCTAGGTGGAATACCCTACAATTGTAATTCCACGGCTATGTAGAATCCGCCTCTGGTGCTCGGCGGCCAAGCCTCCAATCCAAGTAACCGCCAGGATTTGGAGCCGGTATACCCCCCATGTGAGTATACCACAGGGAACCCCCCATGTGAGATATCCCAATTATTTTATTATCCTCCCATGTAGGATACAATATCATATAACCCACATCTGCAACTACGGTTTCCAGCGATGAGCTCTTTCACTCAAACGCCTTCTTCGAGCATCTACCTTTCTCATGAAAATCAATGCATTCAAACTTTGTTTAAATCAATCATATGTCATACTCTGTAGGATATCATCATACCCGACTTGCAAGCCATCAATATCACAGCATTCTTCTCATTCAACTATTGTATTCAACATGAATAACCTTCTCGTTTTCAAGTCAAAATCATATGAATTCTCAAAACATTTCATGTCATGCTCTTCAAGATGTTTTCAAATAATTTACATCATATGAACATTTAAAAAAACTCACATCAAGAGAGGAAATTTCATATCATTCATGCTCTCAAGTTAACATCTTTTCGGAATACATGCATATATATATAACCTATAGCAAATCACTTTGAGAGTAGGCCTAAGGGCCAAATAATATCATAAAACATTTAAAACATAATCATATTCATAATTTCAAAACCTTCATTTGAAAACATGAATTTTTAAAGCCCATGAGAATTTTTAGATAACCCCACGTACCTCGATTACTATGAATATTAGGTGCTTCTTGAAGCCTACGTTGAGAGGATTTCAAATATGCAATTAGTTTCTAAAACCCACGGTTGAATCTTGAGTTACTTGGGTTTTTATTTTCAAACCCTAGAGAGAGTTCTTGAACAATTTTAAAGAATGAAGGTGTATTTTGGGATCTTTGGGAACTGAATTTCGTGTTTAGGGCTAAGTAAGGGTGGAAAAGGACCATTTTGCCCCAAAAATGGAGTGTTTAAGTCACTTGAAACCTTTACATAGGCGCTGTCTATGCTATCGCCTATGTTTACATAGGCGCCGCCTATGCTATCGCCTATGTTTACATAGGTGCCGCCTATGCTATCGCCTATGTTTACATAGGAGCCGCCTACTACTTTGAAAGGCCATAACTTCTTGCTCAGGTGCCTGATTTTAGCAAAATTGGTATCGTTGGAAAGATAACTCGAATACCTATCATTTGACACATAGTAGACTCTCTAATTAGACATATACAGAGAGTTATGGTCAATGGAAGATGACACAAATTACAACATCCACTAAAACTTAATCGATCGAAATAGTTTCAACTCATCCTTGAGTTGAAGGACCTTCATGGTCTTAATTCAAGCTTGAATGGATTCACATACTACGCAAATAATTAATATGCCATATTGGCATAGGATTTATGGCTTCGGGATTATCAACGCATTGGAATCATGGTCTATATTGTAGCCCAAAATGCTGGGCGTTACAATTTCTCTTTCATTTTATGAGTTGTCAGCAGTACTTACACTCTATTCTAATGATAACATCTCAGTGTATTTCTTCTCTCTCACATTTTCCTTCAAAGTTTCCTTTCTATCAACCACATTATGCAACTCTAGAATAGATAGAGATCCATACAAGTTATATAGTTTATCCAATTCTCCGATTCTCAAACCATTGGTACTACTAAATAGAAATTTAGCTCCCAATAACATATGAAGGCTTTTCATCTTGCTTAGATGTAGTGATATGTTTAAGAGAGAAGTGTTGGGGCTGAAGAACTAGTTCCTGGGGCTCTATAGTTCGTGGGGATCTATTGTGCAATCCATATAACTCTTCAGTTTGAAAGAACAGTAAGAACCTAAGTTCACTTCGCAATTATAATAGATCTACCAGTAAGAATTTCATAAACAAAACCAGAGCCAGGTAAAACAAACCAGAAAACAAGAAAATAAGCTAACAAGCACATTTTAACTGAACATGGACAACATAGACTTCGGGACTGGTCGTTATTATCTTCAAGTTTTCATCCCATCCAAGACCACTTTTTTTTAGTAGAGTTTGGATTGTACTCCAAGTGTTTCTTATTGTTTTAAGATGATTCTACACATGCATAGATGAACAATCCATTCCTAGTTGTTCGCTAATGGCATTCGCAACACGATTGAATGAGCTAGCTTTAAACTGATTAGTTGATTTATTCCTTTGCTTCACTTCATCAGCTAGAATCTCCAACATTAAATATTTCATTGGTTTTGACCACCTACACTGCTTCTCTTCTTTTTTCCCTATGATTTACTGATACAAGTATATAAACCACGGTAAATAAGCCATACTCAATAGAACACAAATATGAATTAGCAGAAATCTATGAACTCTCCAATACCAAATAAAAAAAGGAAAAAAAGAACAGACATTGCTAATCAAGTTGATAGCTCACTTTCACATCACAAAAGGATAATCTCCTTTACTATCATTATCAGCTGCTAATGCTGCTACTCTAACTAACTGCAGTATCTTCATCTTATTTGAAAATTAAACCTAATTTTCATTTTTAAAACAAAAATAAACTCAAATCATTAACCCAAACAAGCAAAAGAAGAGATTTTTGAAGAAATTTTTGACCAAAATCGAAGAAGCTACTAATTATGAAACATACCTTGAGATTCTTGCAAAAATTGCACTGGAGAAAAGAGAGATTAAAATCCTAAATTGGGTGAGTAGTGACAGCGAAGTACGCTTCTAAATTTGGGATGAAGAAAGCTGAGTGTTGTTGGGGGTGGGGAAGAGGGGTGGGGGTGGAGGGAAGAAGTGACACCACAATTTCTTATTCCCATAAAATGACTTCCCTTGACCAGTCAGGAAAGTCATTTTCCATCAGATGAAGGAAAATAAGTGAGTTTGGAAAATAATTTCCTAACACTTTATTCCAACCAAACATGAGAAAATAGGAAAATATTTTTTGAAAAATATTTTCTATCATACCAAACTCACCCAAGATGGAAAAATAATTTGACCTTGTTGATGCTCGCAAGTTATTTCAACAAGTCAATGTAAAGAAGCTTCCTCATTTGGCCTTGCTACAGGGAAAAAAGGTACAAATTGTGATAGTAACAAACTGTCCTATTCTTGGAGTGACTTCTTCATAGGCCTTCGTTCAAGTTCTGTCACTTTGAGGCATGATAATAATTTGATCATGGAGCCTTATATCCCTCATCGATTTAGTCACCAATTTGAATTTTGTCAAAACGTTCCCGACATTATGACAAAACATTATTTTGATAGTTCGCTGCTAGCTTTGGTTCAGCTTTGGGATTCTTATGTTCGTCTTAGAAGTTCGTCAAAGCTTAACATCCCAATGCGTCCGTTGGACAATGGACCTTTTATGACTCATGAGTACTTGGATTAGTGGCAAGCCCATCAAGAGATTGTGTTGAGATGAAGTACCTACATTATTTTAAGAAGTCCAAACTCTTCAAAGTACAAGGCGGTAACGAGTAATCCTGCTTAATCTGTCCAAGTCATTCCTAAATCTAAAAATTCAAAGGGCAAGGATACACATATGGATAAAAGAGTAAAAATCCCCTCATTAGCCCCCAAGGCAGTAGCCATCTCCACTTCCGAAGTGATCGACGTTGTCCACAAAAGAAAGAAATCTTCCAGCCCATCAGACAAAGGTGTTGAAAAGTCAGTAGACATTGTGACAGTTTGTAGTAATGCATCCAAACCACTTGTTTCACTAAATGGAGTTGTTATTGATAGTTCCGCCTCTACCTCAAATAAAAGTAATGCTAGCCAAAAACCACATTGGAAGCGTTTGAAGAAAAAACATAAGGACTTAAGGATAAACATTGTGAGTTTGCTGATTTGAATTTCATAAGTATTGACACCGCTATCTTTGAAGATGGTGCCGCTGGTTCAACAATTCCCTTGACTGATTTCGCACATTAGATAGTAATTATTTATTTAATATCCTAACTTGCCTCTTTACTCGATATTAACTTCTCTTTTTTTTAGTTGGGTCATGTGGACATCTCCGTAACATATTTGGTGAGAATTGTGTCACAAGCTCGAATCCTTCAAGCATGTTGAAGAGTCCCAGTCTTTCTCTTGATAACGCCATGACTCCAGCTACAAATAAAGATCCATCGACAAAGTTGTTCGAAAATGTTGAATCTTTTCAAAATGTTCCAACTACTAATATGGTGGCTGAAGCAAATGATAATAGACCTTCCAACATCCCCAAGGATTTAGTTCGACCATTACAATGGAATATCTCAAATTTTGAACCACAAAAGGCCATTTCGGCTTTAAAATTGTCCTATGTTTCTGGATTGTAGCTTACCTTGTGTGAACGTACTGTACAATTATCTGTCGATTCCTCAGAAAACCTCAAAGAGTTGGAGAAAGGTGTTGCTCTAATTCTTAAAGATCTTCGAGAGGTTAACGTCATCGACCTCTCTTCTTTAGAGGTTCTACATGCAGACTTTTTAAAGAAGTATGGAGATTATGATGTTGCAATATTGTCTAGTTCCTAAAAGATAACTAGAGATGCTTATCAGGAGTTGCTTTTTGTTGTGCAACAACGTCTTTATACTGCAAATGAAAACAAAGTCAAGGTGCATAAGCATCTGAAAGAGTTTCAAAAAATCCTTGAGAGAGCTGAAAAAGAGTTAGAAGCCTGGACGTCGATGAAGAAGAAGATCATTTTGTTTATTGAAGAGCATCAAATAAAATTGTCCAAAAATCAAGAAAGTGTCACCAATATTGAAAATAAAATTCATTCCCTTAATAAAATCAACCCACTTTCAAAAATAAAAACAAAAGAACTTGCTAAGCTAAAGAAAATCGCTGAGACAAGTCGCCTTCAGATCCTTGGCCATAAGCTTTTCCCTTAATTTTTTTTTTTGATCAAGAATGTTCTCTTTCCCCTTTTTAGTTTTATTTTGAATCTTATCATGATGTAGTGGCAGTATTTCTTGGAGCAATAAAAGTAACATTTTTCTTTTAATATCTCTCGTTCTATGTAGTTTATTTTTAAAATTTGACACGTCAATATGTTCTTTTATTTGCCTTCCTAATTCATATGCTTTGACATTTGTGACATGAGATGAATAATTCAAAATTATGAGTCACTTGTGTCATTGGAGCGGGAATTCTCAAAACTACAATGCATATGAAAGTCATGACCAAAATATTTTTACACTTGTGAAAATCTTTTATAAAAAGCTTCGCTCGAACTCCGTGTTGCCCACTTTTTTCAGCTTTGAGCAGCTATAGTAAAAAAATTCATAACTCGAACTAGGAGTGTGGAAATCACGGAATTCTTATTATGCTGGCAAGCTAACTCATGTAACTACAATATTTGTAAAAAACATGACCATAAGTTCTCCGGATTTTCCTAGGTATTCTTCCTAAATCAGTCTTTCAATTCAGTTTCATCACTTTTTGTATGTTTTGTGCAGCCTCACAAAAATTCTCATATCTTGACTTAGGAACATCAAAATCAGAAGCCGTTCTTTACATTGGAAAATAGACTCATAGAGTTACGTATCACGTGGGAATCACAATCAAATTGCACTCAAATTGTCCCAGATATTGCCCCAAAATTAATTTTCTAATCTTGGTTTGCTAGTTTTATCAGCTTTGTGCAATGTCACGATATTCTGTATCTCGATGTACGAGTATCAAAATCTGGTGCAGTTTCTTGTGTTGAAAACTAGAATCGTATAGATACATCTCATGTGGGAATCACAATCATATTTTACCCAAATAATCCCAGATATTGCCCTAAAACCAATCTTCTAATCTTGGTTTGATAGTTTTATCAGCTTTGTGCAGCATCACGATAAATTCTGTATCTCGACATAAGAGTATTGGAATTAGGTGCCATTTTTCCATTAAAACGTAGATTCATAGATATATAACTTACATAAAAACCACACTTAACACCTCTATGGATTCATACAAATACATCATCAAAGTCAGCCTAGTTCAAAATCTGATGGCCTATTTTGCAACTTTAAGCAGCTATGATAGAAAATTCATAACTTGGCGTAGGAGCCTTTGAATCATGAGTTGTATTTTTTGTTGTGGAGAAGTCTCTAAGATCTACCACATAAGTAAAAATAATGGTGAATACCTATACAGATTTATACAGATATATTGTCAAAATCCGCTTTGTCTTGTTGCTCTTTTCACCTTTACACATCCGCGGTAAACTTTGGGAAGGAACGTCTATCCTTATGTGATACTATGTCAATTCAAAGTGTTATTGTCATGCTAAAATAATTAAACATGTTTCTTCTCTTTTTTAACTCATATAACTAAACTTAGAGTAAAAAATACTCTAAGCTGCCTACGTACCTCGGGAGGATCAAGTCATAACGTAGTTCAGGAATGATGAGTTAATTTATTTTTTATTTTTTTTAATTTATTTTCTCCTTTTTTCTTTCTTTTTTTTTCTTTTTTAGAGAGCTGTTCACAATTTAGACTCATACGGGTCAGGAGTGACATGCAATTTAAGCTCGTGCCTTAAGGAGCGCGGCAACCTTCATGGAAAGTACTGCTTCAGAAACTTACCATTGATGGGACCCACTATTACACTATCTTGATCAACAATCTTATAAGTTCCACTTGAATAAGTTTTCTTTACTATATATGAACCATCCCATTTTGATGTAAACCCGTCACTGATGCGTTTGTTGAGAATTATGGGTCTTTGAGCCGCTAAGAACAAGTCACCTAATTGAAATAATCGTGGTTGCACCCTTTTTTTGAAAGCTCTAGCAAGTCGAGCTTGATAACACTCCAACCTTTGTTGTATTTCTAATCTCTTCTCGTCCAATAACTCCAACTCTGTTAGACAAAGTTGAGCATTATGTTCAGTTGTAAGCACTTCTTGAATCACAATTCACAATGATGGAATTTGTTGTTCTAATGAAAGGACCGTCTGTATGCCATACACCAATGAATATGGAGTCATTTGTGGTGTTGTTATAAAGGTTGTATGATATGCCCATGAAGCTTCACTGATCCTCTCATGCCTGTCCCTTTTATTTTTTACAACAACTTTCATCAATAGGTTACCAAGTGTCTTGTTAAAAGCATTGGCAGGTGCATTGTACATTGAAGACTTGTGCTGCATAAAATTGTACTTTTTTCACAAAGTCTTCATGAGTTTATTATTGTAGGGCATTCCATTATCCGTGACTATGCATCTTAGTATGCCATACCTGAAAATTATGTTTGACTTGATAAAACCAACAACATTTTCCTTTTTCACTTCTTTTAATGACACAGCTTCAACCCATTTTGAGAAATAGTCAGTAGAGGCTAAGATGTACGTTTGCTCTTTTAAAAACTTTGGATGAGGTCTAACAACATCAAGTCCTCAAGAATTAAAAGGCCATGAGTCTATAGTTGGATGAAGAGAATCTGGAGACCGATGGATGTAATTAGCATGGAATTAACATGCTTAACACCTTTTGGCATGCTCTAGACAATCCACCAACATTATCGACCAATAATAGTCCATACGTTTGATGCTGAAATAAAGTTAAGGTCCTGATTGATGTGCTACATATATGCCAGAATACACTTTCTCCATTGTTTGTTGAGCTTCTCCTTTGTTAAGACATCGCAGGAATAATTCCTCATAAGAACGACGAAATAATATTCCCTCATGGATGATGAATTGTGGTTTCCTTCTCTTAATGTCTGCTTTTTTTCATGGATCCTCAGGTAGCCTTCCATGCTCGAGATACTCATTTAGTAGTTTCTGCCAATATTCTTCTTCCACAACTCGAATAGATGTATGGTGGTTTTCATCTATTTGAAGATCAAGAGAACCGAGAATAACCCATCGATGGCATACTTGTACCTTTGTTAACCCATTATCTCCGAGTGCCAGTGTTGTGGCTAAGTTAGCCAGAGCATCCACCATGCAATTTTATTTTCTTGGGACATCGTTTAGGAACACCTAATTAAACCTTTCAAGCAAAATAATGGCATATTGGTGATATGGTAAAAGGTCTTCCTTCTTCACCTCGTAACTCCCCCTAAAAATTGGTTTTGATCAACTTAGAATCACCATAGATATCCAATTGTGGAATCTTTATATTTGATGCCATTTCAAGGCCAACAATTAAAGCTTGGTACTCTGCAGCATTATTGGAACATGTTTCACCCAAAACAAATGAGAATAGCTAGATTAATATTTTTAGTGATATCAGCACAACGCCTGCTCCTGCACCATCTCGATGTGCAGACCCACCAATAAGTATTTTCCAGGGCGGCAGTTCTTCAGTAAATAGTACATCTTTATCAGGAAACTCATCTGAAATGCAAAGTGTGATTGACAAACAAATTGGTAAATGCTTGCCCCTTCACAGCCTTTTGAGGTATGTATATGATCTCATATTGGTTAAACAATATAGACTATCTTGCTAGATGCCCTGAGAGAATTGGCCGTGTCATTACAAACTTCACGGGATCAGCACGAGAAATTAGCTTGATGGAGTATTCTTTAAAATAATGCCTTAATTTCTTTATCGTATAAAGCAAAGCTAAGCACATCTTATCAATGGGCGTATAATTTAACTTAGCTCCTATCAAGGTTTGACTTAGATAGTACATCGCCTGTTTCTTCTTATCTTCATTCCACTGAGCAAGAAGTGCTCCAAGTGATCGCTCTTGTGATGTAATGTAGAGTATCAACGGCCTTCTAGGAATTGGGGCCCTAATACAGGTCGATTCAACAAGTATCTTTTGATGCTTTCAAAAGCATTTTGACATGATTGGTCCCAGTGGAAAGGTGCATTTTTTTTATTAGATGGTTGAAGGGTTGACATCTTCCAGCCAAGTTAGAGATGAACCTCCGAATAAAGGCCAAATTTTTGTGTAGACTACGGAGGTCTCTCAAGTTTTTTGGCTCAGGCATTTTTTGAATGACATCAATCTTTGTGGGATCAACTTCAATTCCAAGATGACGCACAACAAAGCCAATAACTTTTTCCGAAGTAACCCCAAATTCACATTTGAGTGGGTTTATTTTCAAGTTAAATTTTCTTAACCTATCAAAAATAATGCAAACGTCTTCAAGATGGTCGTCCTTGCACTTTTTCTTTACCACCAAGTCATCGATGTAACATTCCACCCTTTTATTTAACATGTCATCAAAAATGTTTTGCATTGCATGTTGGTAGATTGCACCCACATTCTTTAGAACAAAAGGCATAACCTTATAAAAATATATCCCTTTTGGAGTTTGAAATGCAGTGCATTCTTCATCCTTTGGAAACATTCTAATTTGATTATATCTGGAAAACCCATCCATAAATATCATAGCTTCATATCCATTTATCGCATCAACCATGAGCTCTATGATCGGTATCGAGAAATCATCTTTTGGATATGCCTTATTCAAGTCTCAAAAATCAACGCAGACACATATTTTACCATTCTTCTTCTTCACAAGTACAATGTTTGAGATCTATGATGGGTACTTTACTTCTCGAATAAATCCAATTTCCATAAGCTTATTGACCTCTGCTTCAATTTGTGTTACCAACTTGGGACGAAACACTCGTTGTGACTACTTTATAGGACGTGCCCCCTTTTTGATCCCCAAATGATGAATAGCTACCCTAGGACTAAGGCCTGGCATTTCTTGGTACGGCCAAGAAAAGACATCTTTGTACTCAGCTAATAACTTAAAGTATTCCTTTCTTCTTGTGGTGTAAGAAGTGCACTAATGAATTTTAGGCATGGATCTTCCAGGATGTCGAGATTAATTTCTTTGAGTTCATATATGGTCGATTGTACGCCTTCCTCCAGTTGGAGTAGAGCCTCTTGAACATCATCATCCATAACATCAAAGTATGGACCTTCTTCCACTATTATGTTATAGGATGCCAGTACAAAGTTTGAATCTTCCAATTGACTTTCTTCGGCTGTCATGATGGCTTCTTCTTGCTCCTTCTTTGTCTCTCCAAAAAACTAGTTAGTGAACACAATGGTTTTTTTTTTTCACTTTTAGGGAACCATCTGTGGTGACTGAGACATAATGTAATGAAGTTGTTTCCTTTCCATTCTTAGTAGAAATTTGAAGAGGTTCCAGTTATTTGAATCCCAGGCCAAACTTAGGAGTGGAAACGTAACGCCCTTGCTTTCTCAACTTTATTTGCACCTCTGTAAGACCATGTATCTTCTCACTAGTGACATCATATTTGAGCTCAACTAGCCTTGCCAGATTGGAGAAGTCATAACCTGATTTTCCAAGCAGCATAAAGGCTTTCTCATCAAAGTGACCTTTTATCTTATGAGCCAAAGTATTTCTTTTGGAAAGCTCAGGCATGATAGATGGGACTTGTATAACTGAGACAGTAATAACCTCGTTCAAATCTTGGAATACCTTATGGATTATTTCTCTTCTTGGAGGGTGGCTTTGTCGAGTACATACTTCTATCTAGGGTTGTCCGTCCTTTCGACGCTCACAAGGGATGTAGCAAGAAACTAGATGTTCTTTATTCATCTTCATCTGCATGTCTCCTTCAGATGATGAATGCTTAGTGGAGAATTTTTCAATTCTCTCCTTAGGCATCTTGATAGCAGCTCGCTGAACTTTCTCTTCTTTTAAAATAACATTGGTTGGGTTGGATAGTGTTGGTTTCTCCATACCCAATTCACAAGAATCTAAGTAGAATTTTGCATCTGTAAAGTATGACTCTTCTCAGTGAAAGTATTGATATCCACATCCATTTTGATTACTTCACCATCCTTTACATACTTTATGCATTGATGCAAAATAGATGTCACCACTCTTTTTTCATTCATCCAGGAGCATCTGAGAAGCAAGTTGTATGATGTTTTGGCATCTATAACATGAATCAAAATGTTTGATTTCATGTTGCCAATAGATAATCCTACACGAATCTTTTCTATGGCTTGTTATCCTCCTTAATTGAAGCCTTAAATTATTATGTTACTTTTAGGCAATTCATCAATGGTTATTCCGAGCCTTTTGAGCACCGTCTTTGGCATGATATTGATTGTCGAACCATCATCGATCAATATGCAATTGAGATGTTGTTCTTAAATATCCCCTGCCATAAACAAAGGTATGTTATGTAGTTTAGACCCTAACAATAAATCGTCATTCGTGAAGGAAATTACAACACAACATGATGTGACTTCTCTATTAGCACGAAATTTTTGTGTTATTATTGGAAAATGCCCTCCTTTGATTTCCTTTACTTCCTCTATGCTGGAAATTACATATGTGGCACTAATTTGACTATCTTCAAGAAATTTTTCGAAAAAGAACTCATACAACGTAATAGGCCTTCGGTCCTTCCATGACAATGCACCATCAATCTTCTTGCTAGTATCAAACTTAACACTTTTTGGTGGTCATAGATGCTCCAGGTTACTCTTGATGATTCTTAGCTTAGGAAGTCATATTCTTAGAACCGCCTGATGTCTATTTTTTTTATGAGAGACCAAGGTCTAACCATCATCATCATTACCTTTGGCTTTGTCGTCTTTTCCCAATGAGCTAAGAGTATTCCTTGGAAAATCCATTTCAAATGGCTCACAGGTCCCAAACCGCAAAAAAATTGAACCTACATGGTTTGTAACATTGAACACTCCTATTTCTTGGGAATGATACTAGCATGATTTGCCTCTACTATTTCATCCATGTCGATGACGATTTTTCCTTCACTTACCAGCGTCATAATTTTCTCCTTGAAGATAAAGCACTTTCCCATTGGGTGGCCAACAACGCGATGATACTTCCAGTACATGGGATCATTAACCTTATTAATTTCCTTAGGCCTTTTTGATTCAGGAAGATCAATTATTTTCTTAACTAGCCATTCATCCAGTATCACAGGTACATCTGAATTTGAAAATGGATAAACCTTAGTTCTAATTCTTTCAAGGTTGGACTACGTTTATCCTCTCTTGGATATTGCCTTGAGGCTTCATCTATCTTCACCTTTTGCTTAGTTGTGACCTTCATAGAAGTTGCTTTCATTGACATATACTCTTTAGTCTTTGAGGTCATACCTTTCTTGAATTTTTTTTTCTTTCATCAGGTCAATAAAAGGGGATGCCTTCCCATGATTTGTGATACTTAACTACATGTCGTATGCTCGTGTAGCAAGCTCTTAAAATATTAGCGGTTTGATTCCTTGTAGTATGTATATGAGGACCCAATGCATTCCTTGAATGTACATTTTTACCATAGATATTTTAGGAATGCGGTCTTTGCAGTCCAAACTCAATGATATCCATCGATTGATGTAATTCATTACAGGCTTATCCTTTATTTGCTTAGTGTCATTAACTCTATCATGCTCAAAGTTCGTCGGGTGCTATAAAATCAATTGAGAAATTCCTTCTCGAGCTACTCCCAACTATCAATTGACTCATGCTCCAAGTTAATATACCAGTCAAATGTGTTCCCCTTTAATGAACGAACAAATTATTTTACCAAGAGATCGCAATGTGTTCCAGCGTTGCTACATGTTTTGAAAAAGTAGGAAATATGTTGCCTCGGATTTCCTTTGCTATCAAATTATTGTAAATTTGGTGGTTGATAGCTTGTTGGCATGTGTAGACAATCAATTTATCTTGTGTGATACTTGGAGTAATACAACGAACTCTGTGGTGCTCTACCATATTAAGCCCTGATGGTGTTTGTTATCATGTCTTGTAATTGTTGGACAGATAAAGTCGCAACCGAAACAGATTGTTTCTTCTTCTGAAATTTACACTTAGCAGGTAATTCCTCAACATCTTTGTCCTGTGGAGTGAAACTGGGTGGATAAGTAGGGACGTGACTCGACTCTCCTGGTTCATAGGCCTCCAGTTTGTTCATGAGTTTAGCGATATGAAGATTCTTGTCGTTAACTGACTTCTTTAGGGCTTAAATAGTTTTCTCCATCATTGCGAAATTCTCGTCCATGTCAGTTGAGTCAGCAAATAAGGAATTGACCTTCGTTGAAACTGGAAAATCCGTTGAATCTTTAGGTTCACCAAAGTTGGATCCGGTTAGAGAAAGTTCGCCAAAGAACATGGATGCAAGATTTTCCCTAGCAGTCGTCACATGAGAGTTGTTGTTTTTAGCCACCTCCAAATAAGTGAAGTATTCAAATTTATCCAAGCCACT
Organism: Capsicum annuum; assembly: GCF_002878395.1. Classification (NCBI taxonomy): domain Eukaryota; kingdom Viridiplantae; phylum Streptophyta; class Magnoliopsida; order Solanales; family Solanaceae; genus Capsicum; species Capsicum annuum. Next base: position 85,698,343 of record NC_061119.1, on the reverse strand, counting down.
AGCCTTGAACTTTAGTGAGTAATTGGTCCAACACGACTGAGGTTAGCAGATACAGCAGTAGAACCCTTGCATGTAACATCATTTATTTTTCTGAAGTCCATCGCAATAGTTGAATTTTTAGCTTCTGATTTGCAGGAGGAAGAGATGAAGAGCAGAACTGGTTCCACTAGGCATGACAAAATTGTTCGCAACAAATTTTCATAGTGCTGAAAATTAACTGCAAGCAAAGATAAATAAAATAAAAAGAAGTTATTTTTATTGATGAATCTTGTGAGTACAATTCTATAACTCTCTTGATTCTTATCTCCTAAACTTAGAAATGATCTGAGGGCCTTCAGTAGCATATTTGTTGAATCGTTGGATGATTTGGACTCCTAAAGACGTATTTCAATCATCGGAAATGTCGGAAAGTGTTTTGTCTCTTTGGAACAATCTCTGGGAAGAACTCCATTAATTGCTCCTTGCAAGAACTTGATAATCAATGCCGACGATGCTAATGCTTGTCAAAGTCCTCTTTTCAGAATATCCTTTTAGCATGTTATGTTACCCCCTATTCATAGTTGTAGGGTGATTGGCCAAAATGTCACGTTGACACTTGGCGAGTTTTGACCTGTTCTTGAATTTGAATGAGATTTTCGCATTATTTATACATGTGGCGTCATCTCGTAGGTCTTTGATTGACGTGGGCGCCAAGTCACGCTGACACGGGGCATGGGTCTGGGCTCCAAAGTGTAATGGACCTTGGTCTTGAATTTGATAAAATGGACCAACTAATTTGTAAGGCCCAGATTGATTAATTAACCCAAATGATCGTGAATTAAATCCAAATCTTGTATGAATTTAATCCGTTGAATTTTATATGTCTACAATGACTGTTGAAAGTAAGTTCTCTTAATTTACATTGTTAGTGTAAATAATTTTTACGTCATCAGGTCACTAATTTTTACTTGTTAAAATAAAGTTATATTATTTTCAAGATTTGAAATCTCACATTTTAAAGAGGCTTATCTGTATACATGCCTACATATATTGTTGTTTTTGTTGTTGTTATTATGTAATTGTGTATACATTTGTGGATGGCCTGAGAATGTAAAAAAAATATTTATGCTGATTATGTATAAAATTTTAAAGTCCATTTTTATCAAGTTAATTGCTTAAAATTTTTCATTTTCTAGTTTGCATATTCTGCCGATTTTTAAAAAAATATTTTCCTTTTTGATCAAAATTAAAGTTATTTTTCCAAAGCTAAGGGTATGTTTGGTATAAAAAAATATTTTCTTGAAACTGAGTCAATTCTTACTTTTTTTATTTGGTAAGTAAATCAAAACTATCATTCAAAAACATATAAACAACTATTAATGGTGGCAGTGACGTTAATAGTAGTTTTGTACACTGACTATTTTTTAATTAACATATATTGATCTTAAATTTTTTACACGGACGATGTATACTATTTCCAAGCTATGAGGTTAAGCTACATGCAATAACATATGCCAGCTTCTAAAATAACCTATAAAATAGCGTAAACAACCTACATATATAGTTCAGTTTTTTAAAAAAACTATTTGTATATATAACTTCAATTAATATGTAATTATGTAATTGCAGGCATTCACAAATAATAGGTTGCATTGTCCTACTCATCGAGTGATAATAGAAATGAAAGAGGTAGTCTATGGGGTTTTCCACAAGTCCTAAAGAAGGATATATCATGAAAGTCCCAGAGAAACTTGTTGATGAAGATCATCCTTTGCTTTACAAGCCCTTTGATGGTTCCAAATATCTTTCATTTTACCGATCAGAGGCCAGCTGCAATGTTGTTTTTACTCTCGAGAGCTACCGTAGTGTCTCAGCCAACATTCCAAACTTGACTTGATACTAATAGCTGATTGTGGAGCACTATCCTAGTTAGTCCGCTCCCCATCCCATCTTGTAATAGTTGTAAGCTACTATTTTTCCAAGAGTATTTGTGGTGTCTTAATCAATATTCTGAACTTGTCTTGATATTGAATGTTCGGTGTTGGACCCTCTCCTCATTCTATACCTCGATACATCTTGTAATAGTTCTAAACTACCATTTACTCTTATGCATGTTTGCTTTTTTATACCTTCATCTAAATTGTTCCAAATACGTTGAATGTAAATATCGCCACTTTTGTTTCTTGGATATTTGTAGGACAAGCATGAAAATATATTCTACTTTGAAAAATACTATCAAACTTCTCTATAGTGGCAATATTTGTCCGAAAATTTCATAACTGTTATAGAGTGGTGTTGTTATATATGTATATTGATATTTGACGTGCATATGTTATTTAGCTTTTATAAACAAAAGTATGCAAAATTAGATAGAATATTGTAACAACCATAGTTAATTTCACTTTTTTTATGTGTTATGACCATTTTTTCCTTCTCCGTAGTTACTATGTGTTATTTGTGAGTTGTGAGGGTGGTTGACATGTCCTAATGCACTTGAAAGTAATTTGGGTGAGTTTGGGACTTAAGAGGCTCATGAAGCTACGAGTTTTGACTTTGATCGACATCTCATGTTTCAAGTATCAATGGTAATTTGGATACTTTTAGAAGATTCAGAATGCTGATTTTGGATTAGGAGTATAGTTAGTTCCGGTTTCGAGCCTTTATTTTATATTTTGACCCTTTAGATAGAACTAACCAAAATAAGCCTAATGGAGTCGTTGGGGATAAATTGTTGTAAACAACCTCTTTTCAAACACATGATAGTTCATCAAGTCTGAAACGCCAAAAAATAGCCTAGTAGTATATCTGTTTTATTTCGGTGGGGTCCGAAAGAATCAATAGGATCAGTTTAGAGAATCAGCTAAATTACTGTATCTAGTGTAGAGGAAAATCCTTATTAACATTCGTGGTCCTAGGTCGTGATCGTTGAGAAGAAAAATAATCTTTACCGCAAATGCGACGGTGGGACCGCATTCACGAAAGGTTGACCTTCTCTTTAATCGTGTTTGCGACACCTTGCCCTCAATCATGATGATTATTTTTAATTTCGATCAATTTTTTATTCTTACGATCGCGAGGCAACGGGAACAAGGATAATCAAAACCCCTATTCTCTCGATTTTTCATCTATTTCCCATCTTTTGGACCTCAGGGAGCGCGATTTCTAGGGGTTTTCACCAAAAACTTGTGGGTAAGTTTCAACTTCACATTTGTATCATTTTATATCGACTCCATCTTCAATAAAACTTTAAAAACATGATTTCAAGTTGAATTTTTGGGATTTTTACTCGGCTAAACTTAAATTGGAGTTTCTTCAATTTGAGCTTCATTTTCAACCTTATTTTTACATGAATTTTCAAATACAGATTCCTGTGATATGAGGATAATGTATCTAAAATAAAATTTCATATTTATTCCTTTTGATTTCAAATCTATTTTTTTGAATAAATTTTGGATTCGAATTAAATATAATATATTATTATTTCCTTTTTGATGTGTAAATTATATTTTTGATAGATTTAGTTTGTTTCGAGACCACTCATAAAGGAAAGGCTCCGCAGTGAAGGATCTAGGCTTGTATTTCGGCCTCTCAAGGTAGGTAATAACTTAACTTTCTTCACGCTAAACTGGATACTTAACCATTCTTATAAGACATGCTATGAGTTAGGAAATTAGATGGGAAAATTATATTTTTGAGGTTATTATTATTATTATTATTATTATTATTATTATTATTATTATTATTATTATGTTGCCCTTGTGGGGGCTTATATGCATATTATTGCTGACTTGAAAGATTATATTTAGTGTGACACCCGTATAGGGTCTTTATTTCACTTTGTAGGTCATATTTTTGAATTAAATGTCATTATTGTTATTGAGATGCCTGTGCAAGGGCTTGGATAGATATAATAGTTCTTATTTGATCATTATTTGTCTTTATCATTATATTGATGCTCACCTGAGGGGTTTGAAATGATATTATTGATGTCTTATGTGATTATTTATTCTAATGGTGCAAATCATGAGTTATTGACATGTTAAGTTGATTCTGAGCTCATTTATACATATATTGAATTGATTATCATTTTCATACTGATTTTATTTGAGCATTACAACCTCATTTCATACATACATATCATAAGATACAAATAACACTGAGAAATACTAGTTTTTAAAAGAAAATAAAATATTTTATAGAACCCTTGGTCGTGATCATTAGCCAAAAAAGTTGATTGAGATCTGATTTTAAGATTGTGAAAATATATGGTCCTATCCTAGAAGTGAGTATACTCGGAAGGCATATATAATACTTAATATTGAAATCGTAAATGTATATGGTCCTATCTTAGGAGCGAGTAGGCTAAAAAGGCATATAAGAGAGTTGTGTGATGTTCATATCATTATTATCCCCCATCATTGCATTGTATTACATCATTTACATCTCTACCTATGTATTTGTCTTGTACTTAACTTCCTTATATTGTCGAGTGTAGATAGCTTTTATAGATGTTATACTATAGAACTTTAGTGGAGACAGTGTGAGCTACCGTTTGGGTACTTTTTATATGCTGGTAGACGTTCTCAAAGTATTTTATACTTGTTGAGGATTCTACTTTGCTCAGGTAGCCTATGATATATTCCAAGTACAAGTCGACTGTACACACTCCTACTTCTATGCTCTTTCAGTATAGATCCTTGTATAAGTTTGACTTAGGTGTATGATTTCGAGTGTGAGAGGCGGATATTTGAGGTACTAGTGAGCTCCAGATTTTGGGGTAGATTTCAGACCTTCACCTATTCTATCTTGTATTTATTTACTTTCAGCTATAGATTTATGTATTGATAATTGAGATTGAGGTTATAATTGTATATAGTCCTATCCTAAAAGTGAGTAGGCTCAAAAGGCATATATGAGAGTTATATGATGTTCATATCATTATTATCCCACCATCATTGCAAAGTATTGCATCATTTGCATCTCTATCTATATGTTTGTTGTCTTGTACTGAACTTTCTTATATTTTCGAGTGTAGATTGCCTTTATAGATGTTGTATTATTGAATTATCAGTGGAGACGGTGTGAGTTATCATTTGAAAAATATTCTACATGCAAGTGAACATGCTCATAGTATCTTTACTTATTCATTTTCTACTTTGATTTGTCAACCTATGATACCTACTGAGTATAGGTAGATCATACTCACTCCTACTTATGCGCCCTTTCGGTGTATATCCTAGTATATGTTTTACTCGCGATGAATGATCTTATGTTATGAAAGATGGATATTTAAGTTATAGTGAGCTCCAGAGTTTGGGGAATATTTTAGACCTCCTCTTATTCTATCTTGTATTTATATACTTTCAGAGATAAATTTATGTATTTTAGATTTTGGTTTTGTATTAGATACTTTTACGCTTATAATACTAGGTTTTGGGGATTGTTTTATTTCCTTGGATGTTTATGTTATTTATGAGTATTATGGCCTGACTTTACTTTAGAAGTCTTGTATTTATCTAATTTGTTTCTTTTCAATTTGTTGTTCTATTGTGGGGTATCGGCTTACCTACCCAGACTAAGTCAAGGTAGGTGCCATCAAAACCTCAATTTTGGATCGTGACAGGTGGTATCAGAGTGTTAGGTTCACCATTCTCATAACTGTAGGAGCAGAATGTGTAGTAGAGTCTCGTGGATCAATATATTGATGTTTGATTCTATCTTCAAAAGGCTATAAGAAATCTTCAAAAAAACTTCTCTAGTTTGATTCCTTATAGTGTGGGTTATTCTTACCCAATATTATAAACTTTATTTCCATTATGTTCTACATATATGGTGAGGAATATATTTAGAGATGTTGAGGATTCTAACCCAACATCCACTGTTAGAGCCTCAGTCAGGGGGCAAGGTAGAGGTCATGGTCGAGCTAGATGTAAAAGTCGGGCACGAGTAGATGCTTTAGCCAGATGATGGGATAAGGCGGCCTCTTTCGATCTTAAAAGTTATTATAATGATTAGGATAATCTAATAGAGGATAAGGGGCTAGATCAGATACCCCAAAGTTCAGTTGCTACCTCAATGTTATAGCACTTGCTGATTCATCTGTCAGGTCATTTAATGATATCCCCGGATAGGTATTTCACTAACTTTGTTTGGTATTTCTCATACTCTAGGAGATACTCCACCATCAAGTTAGGCTCATACTTATGTTTTACCAACTTTGGGGGTACAACCATCTACTATGGTACCCCATCATGTTGATTCACTGCTTTCTAGGCTCATTGTACCTTTTATTGCTTTGAGTCTTGTGATGTCTGATGTGCTATGGTTTCAAAGCAATTTCGATGCTTAAAACAAAGAATATGCAATTACTTAGGTGTATTTTGGGGGATATGATGTGTTTTGAGTTTATTTTGCTGGAAACTAGGTCCTGAGAGCTAACCAGAAGAAAAAGTTGAAAGCTGAAATTTTCTGCTACCTACTTTGGCACCTATTAACATTAGATACCACCTACTGGCTGTAGGTGACAGACCGTAGGTACCAGAAGACTGAATTTCAGAGAATAAGAAGCTGTAATTTTGTCCTGCTACTTACGGCATGCCACCTACTGCCCTTAAGTGGCACCATAGGTGGCCACCGACTTAAGTTTTCCTCTTTTATTTAGGATTTGATTTCTAGGATTTTCATGTAATCTGTAAATACCCTTATGAAAGATATACCCTTGGGGGTAAGTTTACGCACTCATACTATTCACAAACATATATTTTGATTCTAAGATTGGATTTTGATCTTGGGATTCTTTTGTTCTTAGTTTTTGGTTAATTTATTGATTTGATACTTTGGGTTTTCTTCCTATATTATTGTGAGATTGATTCTATGCTTTCACTTATGAAGTTCATGAATTGTTTCACAAATATGAGCGGATAAATCCCTTAGCTAGGGTTGTAGGAACCCTGGTTGAATAACAAAGTAAGGGAATGCAATGTTGTTTCCAACCAATATTCTTGCATGTATTGTGATCATCTTTAGTTTAATAGATTTCTTAGTGGTTGCAAATGTTAAGAACCCGCCTATATTCACTACTTACTTCAAAAGAGAGGTAGAGATTAAGAAAAGAAGATCACGATAGTAATTTGAGCTTCACCTCTATCTTATTATTCAACCATTTCATCTAATTAACTAGAGACTCAAAAGGTAATAGTTAATATGGGATCTAGGATAAGGGTTTGTAAGGCGACAATTTGAAACTCAAAAGGAAAAGAATGAAGTTCACTACAAGCTTTCACAAGACAGTTAGTGATACATAACTTATTAGATTTTGCATGCAAGATATTGGGTTAGTTCAACAAAGCACGATAAACCTACAAAGTTATAAAGTCGGGAGGAATAGAGTCCTAGTGTTTGTTTCAGATCGTTTATAACCAAAAGCATTCGAATTTTGTTACTTTCTTCTATTAAAAATAGATCCCCTCATTTACTTTTCTGCATTGCCCGACTGTTCAACAAGTTCAAGAGATAGTTATGCCCTATTCCCTGCGGGTTCGACCCAACCTAGTTGGGTTACTATATTTTGACATCAATTGTTATATACTTCTAAGGAGCTATGCTTTTGGGCAACATTAAAATTTTGGCGCCGTTGATAGGGAATACGGTTCTGGATTGATCGGCTGAAATTGTTGAAGTTTTCGGGTTTTATTTTTGGATATATATGGCTACTCTTCTAGATATGAATTATTTACAAGAGAAAGTGTGGAGTGATGATGACTCCTTATTTATTGATCCTTATCCTTTTGATATAGTGTCTTACTGTAGGAGTGTGATAGATATATTGTGGGAGCATAATGAGAGTATGCTAGACACGTTGACTCCCCTGGAAAAACATAAAGAGGATTTCAATCAAAAGGTTGATAGGTTTGGCTTGTTTATTTACAACTTAAAAGGATACTTGAATGTGAAGGTTGATGCGTGTAATGCCCAACAATTTAGTTATAATTTGTGTGAGATTAAAAAATTTCTTATAATCCAAATTGAGGATCTAAAATTGGAGGATTCAACACTTGATTATACTTTTATAGAAGTTGTCACTATTTAGAATAGTACACTAGATTTATGTGAGGATGTAAGTAAAACGACAATTCACGTGTTGGGACGTATTAGACCTCATTCAAATCATTTTTCCTCTTTATGTTTGGATAGTAAGATATGAATCGAGCCATATGAGCTTATGTAAGAATGCAAAAAGAGGAGGAAACAAATATCTATATTCTTGAATTTATTGTACAAAAATTACAAAATTACATTCCTCACTTAAGGGCCAAGAATTTCAACATGCCACATCTATTGCTTGGTTCCTTTATTTTTATACCACAACCCTGGAGCATGGTAGAAGATTAGAAAAAAAAATTAGGGGTACAATTCATAAGTTCAGAATGGAAAAAAAAAATTGGAGGCCAACCTTTGGCTACCTTGATAAAGTTTGAGTAATCAAGGTAACCATATCGTGTTATGCCATTGAATCAAGCGTTGTATGGTAGGTAGCCCATAGGCTTGTTGGTGAAGTCTGAGTAACCAACATAGTCGAGTCATCCCATGATGGTAAATCAGGTGCTGCTTTGAAGGCAACCCAAGGTATCTTGTTAATTTTGTATTCATTCATGTTAGTGTTATTGACGTCAGATCTGCACACCTAAGGTGCCATAGGTATGTTCCTAACTCTTCTGCTTTGTAGAGGCACAATGCATTGGGAACAATGTATGTTTATTTGATAGGGGTGGGGTTGTTTGTGGGTCTAGATGTCATCTTGGGGTTTTTGTTGTTGTGTATCTTTTTCCTAAAATTTTATCTTTAGAAGAGATGGCATGTTTAGGACGTATTGTGTTTTGTTTCATATTGTATTGTGTTTTTTTAACTAGGAGAAAAATAAGTATCTAAGGCAGTTGAGGTATTTTGTTTTGATTTTTTGAGAAAAATGATACCCTTCAAAAAAAAACTATTTTTGAATTATGTGATATGTATATATGTGTGACCATTGTGACTCTCGTTATGGCATTAGGATTAGGGATATAATAATCATAGCTAATATTTACATGAACCGGATAAGTGGTAGTTTGTGATGCAACCCTGTACCTTGTGTGTGTGAGATGCCTACTTTGTTTCCTTTGTGTGTTGAATTTAGAACTTGTCTGTTTAGTCTTACCTAGGTTGTAGGATAGTCGCTTAGGAAAGGATCATAGGTCGTTCTTGAAATTAGTCCACTTCTAGGATAAATGACCTTCCAAATGTGAATATGTATTACTTGATCCCTATTTTGAGTCTGTACAGACTACTTTTATTATTTTTACCTTTCACCTTTCTATTTGTATTATAATGAACCTATTTTATCCCTAGTATTCCTTGGATATTGTGAACCTCAACTCAGGAAAATCGCCTAAGTTGAGGGTGGCTATCATAAAGGTGCGTCATTAGAAGTCGGTATGAAGAAGGGTATATATAAGAGACAAAGAAAGTAGGGTTAGGTGTGGTAAAAGCAAAAAAAGTACAGAAAAGAAAAACAAAAATAAAAATAAAAGAAAAATAAAGAGAATAAAAGAAACCACACCCAACTTGAATGAGTTGTAAAAGAATAAAAAGAGAGAAATAAGGGTGGAATATAAGAAAAGGTTGGTTGATAAGTGGACCCCTAAAATAAGTGAGTATAATGCCAAGGAGGCTTAGTCACTAAATTCCTAAATATGTCATACCATCCCCCAAGCCTACATTATAAGTCGAGTAAAGTCCTATAGTGATCCTAACCCAACTATTTGAAAACTAAGGTAAAGAAAATAAGGGCAAGCTTATGGTATTCCATGCACCTTGTTGGAACTTCTTTGTGAGTGTGAATGTCTCGTGATCGTCTCTGCATTAACATGTATAATTATATTGAGTGAGTGGGACTTCTTTTTTGTGAAAGCATTTGGGTTGTGTTGCTAGCTGCATATCAGTTTGGGTAGTGTAATTTGTACATATGCATGCTTATTTGTTGCTAATGTAATGCCATAGCTTGATTCCTTTGTGTCACATTGTTGTGCCTTATAGATTCACACAGTTGGTTTTTAAAGTGTTAGATTGGAGAGAGTAATGGATTTTAGCTAAATTTGAGATTGACTGTCATACGTATCTTAGGTTTCTCTTGGTTAAGCATCATTGTGTCATTTCATTGTGTTTTGTTGTGTGCAGACATGCAAACATTCTAAGTTGAGGATGTTGATGTGCTATGGTTTCATAGCACTTTTGATGCTTAAAACCAATAAATATGCAAGTACTTAGGTATATTTGGGGGGATATGATGTGTTTTTGAGTTGATTTTGCAGGAAACTAGGTCCTGGGACATAATCGAAAGAAAAAGTTGAAAGCTGAAATTTTTGGCTACCTACTGGCCAGTAACTCCTCAGATGTCCTTGAAAATTTTTGAAAATATATCCTTAATGCCTAGACTACGACTTCCCTTATGAGTCGTAGGGATTCTTGTCGGGTCTTTGGGACCCAATCATAGCCTGATCGGTAGGTTGGCTTTGAGTTTCTGCAATGACTACGACTAGGGGGTTATGAGTCATGAAGACTCGAAACGAGTTGTATGGTGTCTTCCGTAGCCTAACCAATGTGATGCCTAACTGTTTTTGTTTAGATAATGATTAGACCGTGCGAGTCATATAACTGATTATAAGTTGTATGGTTTGACTCTTAGGCAAGTCAGTGTTGATGATTATGGACACTATTCAGACTACGAGTGGGACCATACGAGTCATAAGTGAACCCACGAGTCGCAAGGTTAACCGTAACGGCTGGCGATAATTTTTAGCTTTTAAGTTGAGGGTACTTTGGACAATTCCCTTCTTACCCAATTAAAACCCCACGTCCATAAAGCACTCCAAGAGGTTATTTCTCATTCATAATGTAATAAAAAAACTCTTCCTTTTTTCTCAAATTCTCTCAAGCAAGATACTTAGGATTTCCAAGAAGTAGGTCATCCAAGGGCTCTAGGGTTGATTTTTCTCCATATATCTTGTTGTTTCAGGCATGTTAATCTTCCCTAATTCTCAATTTATGAAAAACATGTGTTTTACATGGTTTAATTGGATGGTTTTGAATGTGGGTTTTCAACATGGTTGAGGGTTTTGGAATGGATGGTTCTTAAATTACTTTCCCATGATTTATTATGCATTGTTTATACTTTACTAATGGTTTTGAACTTGTGGGGTGCATGGGTTTAGTAAATATACTAAGGGGTCATGGTTTTCCTAAATTGATGCTCTAAAATTGGAATTGGTTTTGAAATAATTGTGTTCCCTCAACCAATTTATGTAAATGGCTTTGAATTGTGAGATTATCATTTGGTATGACTTACTCACCTATGTTATTGCATTGCATAGAAAGGTTAAACAATGAACATGGATTTTGAAGAACTTGTTGGTTGTGGTTTGATTTAATAAACAAAGGGGGCGAGGAGATCCCCTAAAGATTTAATGTGATTGTTATGGCATAGAGATAAGCTTGCAAGTATAAGGGTATGACGATACCCATGGTGTGCCTTAATGGTTGGTTTTGTGGTTAATAACTGGGTTATGTGAAACTTGCTTTTGAATTAGGCTTAATGAGGATTATGTAGTGAAGCCGTGAAGGAGTGGGTCTTGGAATAACTTATACTGGAAACCCATGTTTGCCGATGTGAGGTTTGGTCTTGATAACTGTGTGCATGTGTCACACTTGATATACATTTTGGGATGGCTAGTTACCTTGATGGCTTTAGCATTCCCGTGAATTATATCTGGTATGTGTGACTAACACGCACTGGGGCCCTTTCAGTAGGGGGAGCTGAACCCATAAAGCCCATGGGTGCCTATTATTATGGTTGAGCTACACGATCAAGAATAAAGTTTTACTTTATGCTACACCCTGTTCCCTACCCTGGCATATTACATATGTTTATGTGTATGTATAATGATGTTTATATGGATTTGAATTGGATCTGGCTTGGCATTATTTTGTCCCCTATTCCTGAGTTGCATGCTAGTGCTCAGCCCACTAACCATCACCGAATGTTGTATCCCCACACAATGTAGGCACTATAGATACTTTTACTTTCCTGCACAGTGTTAGGTAGATCGGCTCGGTTTGTCGATCGTTGGTGGTGAAGTGATAAGCTTTCATTCTCCAACAAACTTGGACATTTCTTCATGTTTCCTTTCACAGACTATAATTGAGAGTTCACATTATCATTATTATTTTCATTGTCACTATCAGGGTTGGGGGCATGTCCCGATTTACATTTATTTTAGATATTGTTTAGAGGCTTTTGGATATTACTGTGGATTGGGTTGTCATGATGATTGACACTATTAGTTGTCTTGAGTTACTATCATCTATCTTGTTATATATTTGAATTTCAGCTACTGTTAGGTATTCTATGCCTTGTGTGGTTAGGAAAAGGGGGTGGTCTCCGGTCCTCGGTGGACTTGAGATACCCTTCATAGCTAGACCCTAGTTCGAGTCGTGACATGGCCAATTACCACCTATTGGCCATAGGTAATTTACCATAGGTTCTAGAAGACTAAAGTTCAGAGAATAAGAAGCTACAATTTTGATCTACTACATACGGCCTGCCATCTACTGGTCATAGGTGCCATCTACGACTCGTAAGTGGCACCGTAGGTGGCCACTGACCCAAGTTTTCCTCTTTTGTGTAGGATTTGACTTCTAGGGTTTCCATGCAATCTATAAATACCCTTATGACATTTGTGTATTAGACATGCCCTTGAGGGAAAGTTTACGCACTCATACTATTCATAAACATATATTTTGATTCCAAGATTGGATTTTGATCTTGGGATTCTTTTGTTCTTAGTTTTTGGTTTATTTATTGATTTGATAATTTGGGTTTGATTCATATATTTTTGTGAAATTGATTCTATGCTTTCACTTATGAATTCCATAGATTGTTTCACAACTATGAGTGGCTAAATCTCTTAGCTACGGTTGTGGGAACCCTGATTGAATAACAAAGTAGGGGAAGTGCAACGTTGTTCCCAACCAATATTCTTGCATGTATTATGATCATCTCCAGTTTAATAGATTTGTTAGCGATTGCAAACATTAAGAACCTGCTTGTATTCATAACTTAATTCAAAAAAGAGGTAGAGATTAGGAAAAAAAGATCATGATAGTAATTTAAGATTTACCCCAATCTTGTAATTCTGTCATATCATCTAATTAACTAGAGACTCAAATGGTAATAGTTAATCTAGGATCTAGGATAAGGGTTAGTACGGAGAGACTCTGAGACTTAAAAGGTAAAGAGTGAAATTCACTAAAGGCGTTCACTAGATGGTTAGTGATACATAACTTATCACATTCTGCATGCAAGATATTGGGTTAGTTCAACGAAGCACGATAAACTTGTGGATTTAGAAAGTTGAGGGGAATACAGTCCTAGTGTTTGTTTTAGATTATTTAAAACCAAAAGCATTCGAGTTTTGTTACTTTCTTTTGTTCAAAACAAATCCGTCCATTTACTTTTCTGCACTGCCTGGCCTTTCAACAAGTTTGAAAGATAGTTATGCCATATTCCTTGTGGGTTCGACCCCAACCTAGTTGGGTTACTATATTTTGACATCAATCTCTATATACTTCTAAGGAGATGTAGTTTTGGGTGATATCAATGTCAGCTGTTGATTAAAAGATATTTGAGAGATTAATTCGCTTTGCTCCTCCTAAGTTTACCTATGCCATTCGAGAAAATCCCTATAAGTTCTTTCTTGACTGCTTGGAGAGGTTGCATAACCTTGGATCCATTGAGTCTTATGGTGTTGCCTATATAACTTATAAATTAACTAACATGGCCAAACAATGATGGAGATCTCTTGCTAATTAAAGACCATTGGGTTAACCTGCCATCATATGGACATCATTTTCTAAGGCATTTCTAAAGAGGTTCATGCCTTACAATTCAAGGAATCATATGAGTGATAAGTTGATATCCTAGTTTAGGTTTCAGGAGCGTCTTTCTAGTTTATTATAGAGCATATTAAGTTTATTGAGTTGATTTTTTAGGGTACTAATGGTGCTAAGAGGATCCTCTAATAGGGTGAGTTTACTGGACATGCATCTCAAGGTTGAAGTTTCTCCTATAGAGGCACTCAAGATTATCAGGACAAACAAGTTTAGGTAGCTTTGTAGGGTACCAATAGTAGATATGTAGTTTTGGGGTTTCAGGCAGCCAGAGATGAGGTCAAGCAGGTAGAGGCTCTAGTTTTGGTTCTTCAGGTTATAGGGATCATTCTGGCTCTTCTAGGCCCTCTCAGTATATGTCAGGTAGTATGGTGTATTATGTATATGGTGAGCCAGTTCATTATGCGAGGGAGAGTCCTTGATGATCATTTAGTCCAGCCTAGCTGGATTCTCAGATTCAGATTTGCCTCGTTCCTTTTTCCATTGTTAGAGGTGATTCGTAGAGTGACAGGATTGGTTCTAGGAGTTCTCAAGGCCTATCTCATAGATCTTGTGGTAGGGGGAAAAAGTTACATAGTTTGGTGGTGGACGAGGTCAGTGCTTGCAATACTGGAAAGACCTGTGTCTCAACCTGAGCTAGGGCCCTAGCCGTGATGAGCATTCCGAACAGTGAAGGCCCGAGCACCCTTCTACATCTGGTAATCATGCACAATACTCGAATACTAAATAAAAGATACGGAATTATAATAAATGGAATCATGGTCATAAATCTGAAATTTTTTTGACAATACGAAAAAAATAAGTTTTTCAACATCTAAATAACATCTTTCTCAGTCTGCGAAATCTCTATTACATAAGACATCAATAACTTGTCAGAATCTGGGACAAGTCCCCTAATGGACCTAAACCAAATTAAATCACAACTAACTGAAAAAAATAGGCCTTCCAGAATAAAGAAGGCTCACCAACTGCACACACTTCTCTTCTGTCGGAACAAGTCTACAGCTTAGCAGGACCCCTAGACTGAGCCTCAGACCCTGACAGATAGGGGGTCAATACAATTGTGCTGGTACGCAGAGAAATCCAAAATAATGCATTTGTATATGTAAAATAGATGAGAGCAAGTAATGAAAACATCATGCATGATATAGTTTAAAACACAAGGGCATTCTTTGGTAATCATAAAACCTTCTTGTCAATGCAGTTCTATAATTTGTGTTACTTCTGATCTAGGTGGTACACCCTACATATCTGCTACCCCATGAGCTATATAGGATCCGCCCTTAACTCGGCGGCCAAGCCCCCAATCGAAGTTTGCCACAAGGGTTGGAGTATCCGAATCTAGTACGCCACAGGGCCATCGCCAGCGTACAATAATAATATACCCATATCGGCAAAATATGTTTTCGGGAAATGAGTTTTTATGGCTTATGCCTTATTTGGGTAACCACCTAACATCTCTTAAGCCCATTTTTAATATGTTCTTAACATGCATCATTCTGAAATTTGAAGCGAAAATCTGTATCTTTAATCTATTCTAAATCTGCTATGGCATTATCTGAATTTGGTATCGTTATATCAGGACTTGCAAGTCATGATCCTGAGCCATAAAATCATATCACAGTTTTCTCTTTCAAAACATGAAGTTCAGACCACCATACTTCCAATAATTCAAGAAAGATTCATTCTTCAATACATTTATCAAACTATACAAAAAATATCATTTTTTCAATCTTTTCACAAACATGTGGTGGTCATATATTTTTTGCAAACCATGCAATTCTTTCATGATATATATACTCAACATTTATCAACATGCAAAACCTCCCTCTCCTTAATTTGAAAATCAACCTTAAATCACTCAACACTAGTTAAGAACATTGATACCATGCTTCTAAATAACATTCTTCAACTCAAGGCATTCAAAAATCAAGAAGTTTTGCAACATGAGAGGGAGCGTAAATAGTCATGTTCTCAATTAAATACTCAACTCAATTTCATACATACATATATAAGATTACAAATAAATTTGGGAGAAAGGCCTCAAAACAAAACCAATAATTCCATTTAAGAGTCCATAATGCACAATCAAGATGTAAATTCCAAAACCCCTTTGTAGATTCATGAATTCTAAACTTTAAATCATATTCAAAGTGTTTAAACCACCCCATGTAGTTTTAGAAAAACCCCACATACCTTATTCTTTCTAGTAGAGGGAGAGGAACCCAAAACACACCTTAGTTCTTGAAATTCTTGGCTTTAATGGTGAGTTCTTGATCTTTGGGGAAGGAGTTATGGTTTTGAGAGGAAGAGTAGTTTTCTAATGTTATGAGCCCTTAATACTCATAAATTTTGTGTTATGCAGAGTTATGACGATGGAACAAGACTAAGTTACCCTTCCTAAGGCCGGTTTATTTAAAAAAATTGCAAACTGGGCACCAACGTGTTACCCGATATTATGCATCGAGATCGCGTTGGTCCACTATTTCATCAATGCAATCATCGATGTGGAGCGTTGACTTTACTTCGCTTCACTGCTTCACCGATGCGATAGTCGGCGTGGCGTGTCGACTTCGCGTTGGGTCA
Source organism: Capsicum annuum (assembly GCF_002878395.1). Classification (NCBI taxonomy): domain Eukaryota; kingdom Viridiplantae; phylum Streptophyta; class Magnoliopsida; order Solanales; family Solanaceae; genus Capsicum; species Capsicum annuum. Next base: position 85,681,798 of record NC_061119.1, on the reverse strand, counting down.
CTGCTTTCAAAATCCCAACACCACTCTAATGATGTCTGAAAATTCCAAAACTTCTCCGAGACATCCCCTTCACTCCCCCAAACATGAATCAACTCAAAAATTCATACCTCTAGGTTGGGAAAATCAAATTAAACATCACACAAGATTAGGAGCTTAAAATGTGACTAAGTCCTTCTTCACACTTAGAAAAATTTCAAGTTGCTAGCCTCTTAAACATGTTTCTAGGTGACATCATTGCGAGAAAAACTAGGGGCGTTACATTATCCCCTCTTGGGATCATTCATCCCCGAATGATGATGCAGGACACAGGTAAGCACAATTTATCTCAGCGAATAGAAGGCAAAATGAATAAGTCAAAGATTGAACCTTCCATTTCATCATTGTACCTTCCATTTCGTCATTCACTGGATCAAAAAGATTTGGGTATCTTGTACGCATATCGCCCTCTGACTCCCAAGTAGCTTCCTCAACTTTCTGATTTTTCCACCTTACCTTAATCGAAACTATTTCCTTATTTCTCTACTTTCGGATCTGACGATCCAAAATAGCAACGGGTTCTTCTTCGTATCACAAGGAGTCTTTCACATGGATTTACTTTATGGGTAAAACTAGGGAATGATCTCCAATGCACTTTTTCAACATGGACACATGAAATACTGGATGAATAGAACCCAGACTTGTAGACAATTCTAACTCATAAGCAACTTCATCTATCCTTCTCACAATCTGATATGGTCCTATATAGCAAGGACTCAACTTTCTTTTCTTCCCGAAATGCATGACTCCCTTCATATGGGAGACTTTTAGAAACACCCAATCACCAACCTCAAATTCCAAATCTCTCCTTCTAACATTTACGTAGGACTTCTGATGACTCTGAGCTGTCTTGAGTCATTCTCTAATGATTTTTACCTTCTCCATTGCTTGGTGAATAAGATCAGGCCCAAACAACCACGTTTCACCTACTTTATACCACCCAATTGGTGATCTACATCTTCTCCCATAAAGTTCCTCAAAAGGTGTCATCTTAATATTGACATTGTAGCTATTATTATATGTGAACTCTACCAATGGCAAGTGATCTACCCAACTACCTTTGAAGTCAATTACCCAAGACCTCAGCATATCCTCAAGGGCCTGAATGGTGTGTTCAGCTTGCCCATCCATCTGAGGGTGGAATGCAGTACTTAGGTTCACTTGGGTACCTAAACCCCTCTGAAAAGATCTCCAAAATTGCAAAGAAAATTGCGTACCTCAATCGGATATAATGGATACAGGTGCTCCATGCAAACGGACTATCTCTTCAATGTATAGCTTGGCATAATCATCTCCCGAATAGTTAGTCCTCATAGGCAAAAAATGAGTTGACTTGGTCAGCCAATCTATAATTACCCAAATGGAATCATATTGGTTTCAGGACCTTGGAAGCCCCGTGATGCAATCTATGTTGACCATCTCCCACTTCCACATAGGCAAAGCTATCTCTTGGGAAGTACCACCTGACTTTAAATGTTCCACTTTAACTTGTTGGCAATTCAAATACTTAGAAACAAAGTCAGCCACATCACACTTCATATTATTCCACCAATATATAGCTTTAAGATCATGGTACATCTTAGTAGAGCCTAGATGAACAACGTACCTTGATGTGTGAGCCTCGTCAAGAATTCTTTCTCACAATCCATCCATATTTGGCACACATAGCCTACCATGATATCTCAAAATGCCATCACCACCAATTTCAAAGAACAACACCTTATGTTGACCCACATCTTTCTTAATCTGTATCAAGATGGGATCCTCAGCCTGCTTCTCCTTAACTTCTGCACATAACGAAGATTTAGCTATTTCATGAACAACTACCCTTCTAACTTCAAAATCCAAAAGTCGCACCTCCAGATTTGCAAGCTGGTAAATATCCTTCACCATCTCTCTTTTTCCTTTCTCAACATGAGAAAGACTTCCCATAGATAATCTACTGAAGGCGTCGGCCACCATATTTGCCTTGCCCATATAATAGTGCAGGCTCATGTCATAATCCTTAAACAGTTCCAACCAACGCCTCTGCCTGAGATTTAATTCTTTCTGCGAGAAAACATACTGTAAACTTTTATGGTTAGTGAAAATACCAACATACACCTCGTAAAGATAATGCCACCAGATTTTAAGTACAAACACCACAGCCGATAGTTCTAAGTCATGGGTAGGGTAGTTTCGCTCGTGCACCTTCAACTGCCAAGATGCATAAGCTACCACCTTACCATGCTGCATAAGTACACATCCAAGTCCCACTCGGGACGCATCACAGTACACAACAAAATCCTCTGTGCCCTCAAGAAGGGTCAAAAAAGGTGCAGTAGTCAACTTGCCCTTCAATTTTTCAAAGCTATTCTCACAAGAGTCAGACCACACAAATTTCACCTTTTTCTAATTCAACTTGGTAAGTGGAGTAGCTATGGAAGAAAAACTCTCTACAAACCTTCTGTAATACCCCGCCAAACCTAAGAAGCTTCGAATGTAGATTGGAGTCATGGGTCTGGTCCATTTCCTTACTACCTCAATCTTTTGAGGATCAACCTTAATTCCCTCACTAGACACAATATGCCCTAAGAAAGCAATAGAATTAATCCAAAATTCACACTTGGAAAATTTTGCATACAACTTATGATCTTTGAGGGTTTGAAGGATAATTCAGAGGTGATTGGAATGATCCTCCTCATTCTTAGAATAAATCAGAATGTCATCAATGAAAACTATGACAAAAAGATCTAGAAATTGATTGAACACCCTATTCATTAGATCCATGAAAGCTGCAGGGACGTTAGTCAATTCGAAGGACATAACTAAGAACTCATAGTGGCTATATCGGGCTCAAAAAGCTATTTTGGAAATGTCAGCCTCCCTAACCTTCAACTGATGATACCCCGAATGAAGGTCTATTTTTGAAAAACACCTAGCACCCTGAAACTGGTCAAAGAGATCATCAATTCTAGGAAGAGAGTACTTGTTTTTTATAGTGACCTTATTTAACTGATGATAGTCTATACACATGCGTAGGGAACCATCTTTCTTACACATAAAGAATACAGGTGCACCCCAGAGAAAAACACTAGGACGAATAAAGCATTTATCAAGAAGATCTGCAAGTTGTTCTTTCAACTTTTTCAACTCAACATGAGCCATTATATAAGGCATAATAGAAATAGGATGGGTATCCAGTAACAAATGACAAATCAATGTCAAAATCTATCTCCCTATCTGGTGGTATCCCTGGAAGATCATCGGGAAAGACTTCTGGGAACTCATTAACCACAGGGACAGACTGAAGATAAAGACTCTCAGTATTAGAATATTTTACCCGAATAAAATGATACAAACAACCCTTAGATATAAGTTTGCGGGCTCTAAGGTAAGAGATGAATTTCCCTCTAGGTGCTAAAGAATGACCCTTCCATTCTATCACTGGTTCGTTCAGAAAAGAGAAAGTAACCTTTCAAGTTCTACAATCTAGCGTGGCACAACACAAATAGAGCCAGTCTATTCCTAAGATAGCATCAAAATAAATCATATTAAGCTCTATGAGGTCAGCCATAATACCCCAGCTACAAACAGATACCATATAATTTTTATATACCCTCCTAGACACAATAGGATCACCTACAGGAGTAAAAATAGAGAAAGGTTCTACAATAATTTCAGGCTCAAACCCAAAATCGACTGTCACATATGGGGTCACATAAGACAAGGTAGACCTACGATCAAGTAACACATATACATCACGGGAGAAGATTTATAACATACCCGTGATTATATTTGGTGAGGCCTCTGCCTCCTGGTGATTGTACAAAGCATACCATCAGTTACGACCGCCCCCGGTAGCAAAATCAGCGTCTTTTGGAGGTGGTGGTGGCACGAAGAATTTTTTTGAGACATCGTACCCCCAATATTTTCTCTCGCTAGTGGGAAATCCCTTTTTATATGACCTGGCTGGCCACAGGAGTAGCAACCAAGATTACCAAGCTGATATGGCCCCGGATGATTCCTCTTATACTTCCCACGGTATGGGTACGACCGAGGAGTATGAGCTACACTCCCCTGAGACTGAGTACCCTGCACTCTCGGCCCATGGCTAGGCTGGAAATTCTAAAACCATAAATACACTAGAGGTCTAGGCGCGGAAGCGTTGGCTGCGGGCTAAGAATTATTCTTAAACTTTTTCTTTGGCCACTTGTTACCCCAATTATCGTCTTGATGCTGACTAAAGTTCTGGTCTGCTGGTCTGGCTCTCTTGTCCTACCTATCTTTCTCCCTTGCTTCAGCAACCCTCTTTTTCTGTTCCTCCACCTGTTGCATGTGAATAGATAATCTGGAGAAGTCCATATCTCGTTTCAACATTGACCCTTTGCACTCTAACGCCAAGTTATCTGAATGGCTAGATGCAAACTTTCTCATACAGTCTCTCATATATCCTGCCAACTCCAGAGCATAACTAGATAGTTGATTGAACTTCAAGGTGTACTGTTTGACGATTATCTTTCCTTGTTTTAATTTCACGAACTCTTCATCCTTGGACGCCCTTAACTCCTAAGGAAAGAATCATTCTAGAAAGGCTTCCACAAATTTTCCCCACACAGAAGGCTCAGCATTCTCACCCCTCAATTCCTCTCACTCATTGTACCACTGATTTTCTTCCTCCTTTAGTTGATAAGATGCTAGTTCAACCCCTTTCACTTCATCTACATGCATCACTCTAAAATCTTCTCTATCTCATCTATGAACTCTTATGGATCCTCCTATACCTTTTACCAGTAAACTTAGGCGGGTTCATCTTCATAAACTGAACTGCCCATGTAGCATCAGATGTGACAAACGCAGACTCAACATCTTCCAACCATCGAGCCTGTGAAGCTACCAACTGTGCAATTATATGCATCGACTGTCTGAACTTGGCATTCAATATCTCTCTCTGGGGAGGTTGGGTGTGATCTGTCCCAGACCGGGGAGCCCTAGGTGCCCAAGTTGGGCTAGTATGGATAGGAAAGCCTTCCAGAGCAGCAACAAAATTAGAAGTGTGAGCCCTATTACATGTCCTTATCTCGTAGGTCAAACGGACATCTTCAGTTTAGGAATTATAATCATTAGAGTGACATGGAGGCATGATGACTTTCTGAAATAAAAGAGACCATTGATTAGAGGGCATTCAGACTCTACGACACGAACTAAACCACAAAGAAAGGAAATATTCCTAAATGCCTAGTAGCCTCCTATCTATAAGTGTGGCGCACTACACATCCATAAATAATACTCTACACGACTTGATTTTACAGACACCCTAGGACCATGAACTGTGCTATGATACCAAGTTTGTCACGGTCAGAGCTGGGGCTCTGGCCATGACAAGTATCCCAAATCGTGGAGTTCTAGCGCCCTTCTACATCTGGTAATCATACACAATATTCAAATACTAAATAAAAGATGCAGAATTATAATAAACGAAATCATGGTCATAAATCTGAAATCTGTTCGACAATACAAAAAAAATAAGTTTTTCAATATCTAAACAACATCTTTCTCAATCTGCAAAATCTCTACTACATAAGACATCAATAACTTATCAGAATCTGGGATAAAGCCCCCAGTGGACCTAAACTAAATTAAATCACAACTGACTAAAAAGAAATAGGCCTTCTGGAATAAAAAAGGCTCACCAATTGCACACACTTCTCTTCTATCGGAATAAGTCTAAGGCTTAGCATGACCCCTAGACTGATCCTCAGACCCTAAAAGATAAGGGGGTCAATACAATTATACTGGTATGTAGAGAAATCTAAAATAATGCATTTGTATATGTAAAATAGATGAGAGAAATTCATGAAAACATCATGCATGATATAGTTTAAAACACATGGGTATTCTTTTGTAATCATAAATCCTTCTTGTCAATGCAGTTCTATACTTTGTGTTACTTCTGAGCTAGGTGGTGTACCCTACATATCTGCTACCCCATGGGCTATATGGGATCCGCCCTTAACTCGGCGGGCAATCCCCCAACCTAACTATTCCGTAAGGGTTGGAGTATCTGAATCTACAATGCCACAGGGCCATCGCCAGCGTAAAATAATAATATACCCGTATCGGCAAAACACAATTTCAGGCAATGAGTTTTTATCGATCATGCCTTCTTCGGGTAACCACCTAACATATCTTTAGTCCATTTTTAATATGTTCTAAACATACGTCATTCTGAAATCAAATTCTAAAATTTGAAGCAAAAATCTGTATTTTTACTCTGTTCAAAATCTGCTATTGCATTATCTGAATTTGGTATCGTTATACCAAGACTTGCAAGTCATGATCCTGAGCCATAAAATTATATCAAAATTTTCTCTTTCAAAACATGAAGTTCAGACCACCATGCTTCCAATAATTTAAGAAAGATTCATTCTTCAATACATTTATCAAACTATGCAAAAAAAAAATCATTCTTTTTAATCATTTCACAAACATGTGGTGGTCATATATTTTTGGCAAACCATGAAATTCTTTCATGATATATATACTCAACATTTATCAACATGCAATACCTCCCTCTCATCAATTTGAAAATCAACCTTAAATCATTCAACACTAGTTAAGAACATTTATATCATGCTTCTAAATAACATTCTTCAACTCATGGCATTCAAAAATCAATAAGTATTGAACCATGAGAGAGAGCATAAATATTCATACTCTCTATTAAATATTCATCTTAATTTCATACATGCATATATAATATTACAAATAAATTTGGGGGAAAGGCCTCAAGACCAGAACAATAATTCCATTTAAGAGTCCATAATGCACAATCGAGATGTAAATTCCAAAACTCCTTTGTAAATTCATGAATTCTAAACTTTAAATCATATTTAAAGTGTTTAAATCAGCCCATGTAGTTTTAGGAAAATCCCATGTACCTTATTTTGTCTAGTAGAGGGAGAGGAACCCGAAACACATCGTAGTTCTTGAAATTCTTGGCTTTAATGGTGAGTTCTTGATCTTTGAGAAAAGAGTTAGAGTTTTGAGAGGAAGAGTAGTTTTCTGATGTTATGAGCCCTCAATACTCATAAATTTCGTGTTATGCAGAATTATGATGAGAGAAAAAGACTAAGTTACCCTCTCCAAGGCCGGTTTATTTAAAAAAATTCACGAACTGGGCACTGATGCATTACCCAATAAGATACATCGAGATCGCATTGGTCCACTATTTTATCGATGTGGCGCATTGACTTTACATCAGTTCACTGCTTTACGAATGCGATACTCAATACGGTGCGCCGACTTCGCGTCGGGCCACTGCTTTCAAAATCCCAACACCACTCTAACGATGTCCAAAAATTCCAAAACTTCTCTAAGACATCCCCTTCACTCCCCCAAACATGAATCAACTCAAAAATTCATACCTCTAGGTTGGGAAAATCAAATTAAACATCACACAAGATAGGAGCTTAAAATACGACTAAGCCCTTCTTCACACTTAGAAAAATTTTGTGTTGCTAGCCTCTCAAACATGTTTCTAAGTGACATCAAGTTGAGAAAAATTAGGGGCGTTACAACTTGAGATAGAGGCCTTTAATGCATTAATCATATGTATTATCCTTGTTTGTCATCATTATTTCTCCATGTTATTTGACCGTGGGTCTATATTCTCTTTTGTATCGAAATAATTTAAAACTAGTTTTGATGCTACATATGAGTCTCTTATAGTTTATATTCATGTTTCTACCCTAGCAGGAGATTCTTTAGTGGTGGATTGGGTGTACGAATTATATGTAGTGACCTTTATGGGGAATGACACCTTGGAAGACTTGATTATCCTAGATATGATTAATTTTTTGTTCTCGTCATATGGTACAGAAAGGGTGTCTTTATTATTTGGCTTATATTCATATATTAGTGTTGCTTTATCACTTTCTTTGGATTATGTTTGAGTTGTTACAAAATTTTAGGATGTGTTCTTATGGATTTATCTGGTATGCCTCTAAAGCAAGATATTGATTTTTCTGTTAATAATGAGCCAAAAACTAAGCTCATTTCCATTTCTCCTTATAGGATAGACCCAGCAGAGTTGAAGAAATTAAAGAAGCAGCTGTAAGATTTGTTGTGTAAAGGTTTTATTAGATTGAGTATATCTCCTTGGGATACTCATGTCTTGTTTGTGAAGAAAAATAATGGATCTATATGCATATGTATAGTATCGATAATTAAACAAAGTGATGATCAAGAATGAGTATCGCATTGATAATTTATTTTATCTACTTTAGGATGATTTGGTGTTTTCTAAGATTGACTTGAGATTCAGTTATCATCAGTATAGGAATAGAACTTTACATATTTTAAAGATGACTTTTCAGACTCAGTATGGGAGTTATGAGTTCTTAGTCATGTATTTTAGGCTGACTAATGCCATAGCAGCGTTCATATCGTTGATTAATAGAGTACGTCAACCTTATCTTGATTCCTTTATGATTGTACTCATCGATGTTATCTTGGTTTATTCCAAGAATGAGATTAACCATTTGAGATACTTAAGGCATGCACTTTAGAGATTGCAAGGTGAGAAGCTATATGCTAAGCTCTCTAAGTGTAAGGTTTAGTTGGATTAGGTTTCTTTCTTAGGCCATGTAGTGACCAAGGATGGTATTATGATCTATCCAACACAGATAGTTGTAATTTGTGATTGAGACCCTCTTTTCCTACCAAGATTTAGAGTTTTATTAGGTTAGTAGGCGATTATTAGCTCTTCGTATAAGGTTTCTCTTTTGTTACAGAACCTTTGACCAAGTTGACTTAGACGAAAATTATTTTTTAGTGGTTGAATATATGTGTGAAGAGATTTTTAAAGCTCAAGGAGCTATTGACTTTGGCTCCTATCTTGACCTTGGCAAGGAGGTTATGGGATGTTCCATGTTCTATGATACTTTGAGAGTCACCTTGGGTGGTGTGTTGATGTAGGTGGGTAAGGTTATTGCTTTTGCTTTTTGATAATTAAAATATCATGAGAAGAATTACCCTACCCAAGATTTGGTGTTGGTCGTGGTTGTGTTTGTGCTGAAGTTATGGTGATATTACTTGTATAGAGTCCATTGTGAGATTTTCTCAAATAATCATAGCCTTTATACTTCTTCACTTAGTAAGATCTTAATATAAGATAGTGAGGTTTGCTTGAGTTGCTTAAGGACTATGATTTAATTATTTTATACCATTCAGGTAAGGCTAATGTGGTAGCAGATGCCTTTAGTTAGAAGGTAGTGGGTATGAGAACTTTAGCTTATCTTTCACTCAGGAGTAACTTTTGGGATTGGAGGTTCAGTCTTTGGCTAAGACTTACCAAGTATGCCTTTGAAATAGGATAATGATTTTTTCATTGATGTTGAGCCAAGCACCAAGCCTATCTCCATTTCTCTTTATAGGATGGCCCCAACTAAGTTGAAGGAATTGAAAAAACACTTGCATGATTTGTTGGATATGGGATTCATTAGATCTAGTGTGTCTCCTTTGGGTGTTTCTATCTTATTTGTGAAGAAGTAAGATGGATCTATGCACATGTGTATTGACTATTGAAACTGAACAAGGTGAACGTCAAGAATAATTATTCTCTTTCTCGCGTTGATGATTTATTTGAACAATTTCAAGGTGACTGGGTGTTCTTTTAAAATTTACTTGAGATTTAATTATCATTAGTTGATGATTAGAGCTTTGGATGTTCCAAAGATGACTTGGTAGACTCGATATAGTCATTATGATTTCTTGGTCATGTCTTTTGGGTTAGCTAATGCACCAAAAACATTCATAGAGTTGATAAATCGATTATTCTGAACTTATACTAATTCCTTTGAAATTGTATTTATCTATGATATCTTGATTTATTCCAAGAATGAGACCAATTATATGATACATTTGAGGACTATACATTAGAGGCTGTGAATGAGAAGTTATATGTCAGGTTATCCAAGTGTGAGTTTTGGATATTTCTTTATTACATCATGGAGTGACCAAGGATAGTATTATATCGATCCAACTAAGGTAGCTGTGGTTTGTGATGGGCTAGACCCACATCTCCTATCAAAATTTAGAGCTTTATTGGTTTAACGGGTTATTATCAATGTTTTATGCAAGGTTTCTCTTCTATTGTGGCTCCTTTGACTAAGTTAACTCAGAAGAAGATCATTTTTAATGATCAAAGGCATTTGAGGATAGCTTTCAAAAGCTTAAAAAGTTGTTGACTTTGGATCCTATCTTTAGCCTTATCAAAAGAGGGTGCAGGGTTTTCTATGTTTTGTGATGCTTTTGAGGTTCGCTTGGGTGTTGTATTAATGCAAGAGGGTAAGGTGATTGCTTATGATTCTTTTTAATTAAAGCCTCATAAGAATAATTACCCTACCTATGATCTGTAGTTGTCCACGGTTGTTGTTGCATTGAAGTTGTGACACCATTACTTATATTGAGTCTAATATGAGATTTTCTCCAATTATTATAGCCTACAGTACTTCTTCACCCGGCAAGAACTTAATATGAGACAATGACATTGGCTCAAGTTTCTTAAGGACTATGATCTCACTATTCTATATCATCCGAGCAAGGCTAACGTGGTAGAAGATGCCATGAGTCAAAGGCGGCTAGTATGGGGAGTTTAGCTCATCTCTGGACTTGAGAGCGACCTTTGGCCTTGGAGGTTTAGTTTTTAGCTAACCAGTTGGTCAGGAGTGATATTTTATCACCTAGGCATGTTATAGACTTTGTTGAGGCTAAGTTTTCTTTGATGAATTAGATTCAAGCTCATCAGGTCGATGATGATAGATTGAGAGTGATTTTGAACAAGGCATTGAGTACAAGGTGAATATGGAATCTCTTAATTTCAATGGTGTTTGAGGATTAGTGTTCGAGTTTGCATACCAAGAGTTAGTAGAATGTTTAGATTGATATCGAAGAAGGCTTATTATTATAGATTTTCCATTCAGGCAAAAGTGACTAACATGTATCATGACCCAAAAATCATTTTTGGTGGCTTGGTATAAATAAGGATATTGTGAATTTCTTGGCTAAGTGTTTGAATTACCAGTAGGTGAAGCACGAGCACCAGCGATCAGGTGGCACGACGCAGAGAATGCCCATTCCCGAGTAGAAGTAAAAGCGGGTCACAATGGATTCATAGTTGACCTACCCCAACTATGGGAAAGTTTGACCCTATTGGGATGAGTATGGATGGATTAACCATAAAATGGATTTTTTACCTCTAAGAGTGAATTATAATGCAGAGAAATTACCCAACATCTTTACTAGAAAGATTGTTCGATTACATGGTGTCCTGATATCTATTATTTCTAATAGATACTCAGTTTGTATCTAGGTTTTGGAGTGGTATTCAATGAAGTTGGGTACTCAACTTGACTTGAGCATATCTTTTCATCCTTAGATGGATGATCAGTCTGAGAGGACCATTCAAGTATTGCTGGAAATGCTTTGAGCATATGTTATAGATTTTGGTGGTCATTGGGACTAGTACTTACCTTTGGTGGAGTTTTCCTACAACAACAATTATTATTTCAGCATTCAGATGGTACCTTTTAAGGTTTTATATGGGCGGAGGTATAGATCCCCAGTCTCATTTAAGGTGAGGCCTTTGGGTATATATTTATTAAGAAATTTAATGGATTGTGTAAGACTGATTCAGCAATGGCTAGTGGCTGGCTTGAGCAGGCATAAGAGTTATGCTGACCATCGATCTAATGACATTTTCTTCATGGTTAGATATCAGGTTTTATTGAAGGTTTCGCCCATGAGGGGTGTTGTTAGGTTTGTAAAGTAAGGGAAGCTCAGTCTAAGGTTTATTATCCCTTTTGAGATCCTTGAAAAATATGGAAATTGGCATGTAAGTTAGCTTTTCCTCCCCATCAATCAGGTGTCTATCGGTATTCCATATTTCCATGTTGAAGAGACACCATCCAAATTATGCACAAGTGATCTTGAGGGATTCTGTATTCTTAGACCATGATTTATCATTCGAGGAATAGTCTATTGTTATCTTAGACATGTAGATTAGAAAATTGGGGTCTAAGAGTGTTGATTCGGTAAATCTCCAGTACAGACATTGCCGTATAGAAGAGGATACTTGGGAGATCAAGTTCGATATGGAGCATAGATACCCCCAGTTTTTCACTACTTTGATACTTTATTTGCTTTTTAGTTTGAAGACGAACTTATGTTTTAGTGGTGGATGATAACATAACAACTGTAGTTGTGCTTTTACCTTTTTATGCATTTTGACCATTTTACCCTTTCCTATAGTTTATGTATGCTATTTGTGAGTTTTGGGTTCGTTGGCATTATTCTCGATGTATTCGGATATGATTTGGGTTCGTATGAGGCTTGTAGAGGCTTTTAAAGCCTTGAGTTTGACTTTGGTAAACATTTTGTGTGTTGTGCATCAGATGATGATTCAGATAGTTCCATTAGATTTAGAATGTCAATTTTGGATTAGGAAAGTAATTAGTTTGGTTATCTATCATTTATTTTGCATTTTGACCCTTGTAATGAAAACTAGAAGAAATAAGCCTAAAGGGGTTCACAGGGAAATTTATTGTAAACAACCTCTTTTTATAATGCCAACGATGTCAGTGATTTTGAAACATAAAAAATATCCTAGTAGCATATATGGTTTAAATTTTTAGGGTCCTAAATGAATTCTGAGCGTCCGTTCAGAAACTTTTTAGCCTTGGATTCAGTTGGTGCATAGCTGATATCTGGCGCACTCACCCTTCTTCACAAATGTGGGCCCTCAACCACAGATACAAAGAAGGAAAATATCCTTCATCGAGATTGAAAAATGGTGACTATGATCGCAAAGGATTATAGGGACCTGATCGAGTTTTCACTTTAGCACGAATATGACCAAACCATCATAAATGTGATGGGTTTAGGTCATCAACCTTCATGAATGCGAAGGGCTGACCGTGAATGCGAAGACCAACTTAATGCATGTGAAGAATTAACTCTTGCAATTGGGAAGTGGGGACTAATATTGTGAGGTACTATTCACCTGGATAGTATAAATTCTCATTTTTATGATTTTCACTATTTTGAACTTTGGAGCTTCGAAAAAGGCAATTTTATTAGGGTTTCTTTATCAATCTCATTTGGGTAACATCTATACCACTATTTGCATTAATTCATATTGATTTTATCTTCAAAATATCAACTGATTTCAAATTGAATTTTTGGGGATTTTGCCGGTAAACTCTAAAATTAATTCTCTTTGATTTGAATATCAATTTCAACTCATTTTCACTTGGGTTTTCAAATTTATACTCCCCTTTATATAAGGAGTGAGTTTTTCTAATAAAATTTCAGTTTTACTCCTATTGATTTTAAACTTATTTTTCAAAAAATTTTGGACCCGGTTTTAAATATAGTTGATATGAGTATCATTAACTTTTTTGATGCTTAGATTACAAATTTTATGAATTTACCTTGATCTGAGACTGTTCATGAAGGAAAGACTCTGCGTTGAGATTCTAGTCTTGGATTTCTTCATTTTAAGGTAAGTTATGGCTTAACTTCCTTCAAACTAGGCTGGGTAGTTAACGATCATGTAAAACATGCTATGAATTAGGAAATTTAGTCTTTTGAGTTGTATTTAAGAATCATTATTATTATTATCATGTGCTCTTATGGGCGATTATTTATAAATTGTTGTTGATTGAGAGAATATACTTATTATGATGTCTGAGTGTGGGCTTTATATGATACTATAGGTCTTACTAGTGCATCTAATTGTCTTATTTATTATTGTGTTGCCCGAGTGGGGAATTGAATTATTAATATAGGCTTTACTTGAAAATTATTTGCCTTCATTATTATAGTATACCCAAGAGAGGTGTTTAGAATGATGTTATTGATGTCTTATATGACTATTTATACCAACGGTGCCATGCAATGGTTTTTTTAATCATGAAATATTCTAATTTGAGTTGATTCTGAGCTTATTATACCTGTATTGAATTAATCATTATCTTCATATCGATTGATTGTGGCCATTACATCCTCAATTTTGTATACATATTCTTGAGATTGGTACTACTGTGAAACACTTATTTTTAACAAAAAGTGAGACACTTTATAAAGTGCCAATACCGAGGGATTTGTCGTTAAAGTTGATTAAGAAAAATTGATTTTGTAAGAAAATGAGACGCTTTATAAAACGCCTCTACCGAGGAATGTTCTTGTAAGGTTGATTGAGATATGAGATTGGGGTTATAAATGTAGATGGATTGCAAACCCACCATGGGTCCTGTCCTGAAGCGCTAAAGCTTGGAAGGTTTATCCATAAGTCACCATCATTTTGCATTGGATTTACATCTTTTGTGTTTCTTTTATTTACTCATTGATATATACTTAGTTCCTTACATATATTTCATGTTTATTTGTTCCTTTTTGACTCTGTAATATAGAATTATTAGTGGAGATGGTGTGAGATACCATTTGAGAACTTTTATGCTTGCAGGTGGAATGTTCTTATACTATCTTTTACTTGTTTTATTTTCTATTTTGCTCAGTTGGTCTGTAATACCTACTGAGTATAAGTTGACCATATGTTCCCTTTCAGTGAAGATCCTAGTTTGAATGCGACTTGCACTGATCTAGTGTTGTGGTAGCTGGACAATTAAGGTACTGGTGTGCTCCAAAGTTTGGAGTTGATTTTGTACCTCCTCTTACTTTATCATGTATTTATTTATTTTCAGAGACAAACTCTTGTATTTCAGATTCTAGAAATAATACTAGATGCTCTTTCTACTTATGACACGAGTATCTTAGGGATTATGTATTTTTCATTCGAATATTTACCTCATTTGAACCTATTATGACTTGAATTCCTGACTTCCTTCTAGAAGTCCCATCCATACTTGTTTTCTTCTTATATTGATTTTTATTTTTTTTTTTCGATTTCAGCTTACCTACCAAGCCTAGGTCAAGGTAGGTGCCATCATGATCTCAACTTTTGGATCGTATCACTTTTACTGTGTATTCTGTTGGTGAAATTACAATAAAATTACAACTGAAAATTACAAATGTAGGAAAAAGAAAAGAATGTCTTCTTCTTCTTCGGCTAAGGCGTGGATATCTCGCTCTCTTTATGGAGATTCAAACCCACTGTAGCAAAATATTGCACCGGTCCAGCAGTAATCATTTTGACTTTTCTCCTCTAGGATACAACTGTCTTTCTCACAAAGAACAACTCAACAACTCTAGACAAGAGTTGAGTTTAAATCTCCACAAAAAGAACACCTCCCTTCAACTAATAAACTCTCTTTTTTAATAACTTTTTGTGAACTCTATATTATTTTATATGTGCCAAAACCATGCAAGACCACCTCTATTTATAGGTGAAGAAATCTTCCATGCAAAGAATAGGAAGATAAATGAGATAGTAAAGATGAAATATCAATGGCTTTTAGGTTACATGAGTTACACCACATAAAGAATATGATAATGGAGGAATAAAGAGTGGGAAGTTACATGAATCTCAAGAAAAATGGTGATCAAATTCATCCGCGATAACCAAGAGTTAAATGCTCTAAATGCATTATATGAGAAATAAAGTCATGCACGTCCCTTGACATTAACAAGCATTAGGAGTTTTTCAACGTAAAAGGAATTGATTTCTGCCACTTAAGGCATAAGAACTAAATGCTAAATTATTTTCTGTGATGGCTTTATCAATAAAAAAATGTAATAGAAGGAATAAATGCTTCTTGACGTCCAAAAAACCATGCATAATAATATTAGATAATAAAAATATTAAAATGCTAAAATAACATCAATCCCCCACTCATTTTAATATTAATATAAGAGAGTCTAATAGTTGAAGGAAGACTACCATGCATAATGAAGGTGTGCTCTGCATTGAACCTTCACTTAGTAATACAGTAAATTTTACTCCAAAGCCATAGTGGTCTCAAATTTGAACTATGACTGCTTTGGGGAAATAAAAAGTTATTGCTTACACATAATAGTCAACGTGTTGACATGAGCTTTATAGTCAGCACGTTACGTCCTTGTGCTATCCAGGTTTCAAGAGTGTCTTTGAGAATGAGCCTAATTCTAATAGGAAGCGGCCTACCTCTACACTCACATAGGTGAAATCCGTCAAGAGTGCTCCTGTAATTTTAGCACTCCACTCATACGAGCTATAGATTTTTATTAAAAGTTTTTTAACTCAACCTCACCATCATTACAGGTTAATGCACTCACACCATAGGGAGGGATAAAATGTAGTGCATTTTTCACAAGAAGTCATCATTTGATTATTTTTTCCTATTGAACCTGGTTATAGGATCCCTAGTCCCCAGGTTGGATTTTCTCACATATGACTCAAGATTCAATAGGCTTCAATTCCATCCCCCTCGATGTGCTCCAGACCTTTTCTCTTGCTAAGGCCTTAGTCAATAGATCTGCAAGATTTGACATAATCAACATTAATGGTATCATTTGTCAAATATGATCTCACATTACTATGTTTTCTCCTTATAGGTCTGAATTTACCGTTGTAATAAGGATTTTAAACTCTACCAATTACAGCGGTTCTATCACAATAAATTAATATAGGACGAATTGATTTTTTAAAATAAGCTATTTGAAATAGCAAATCTCTCAACCAATATGCTTCCTCACTAGCTGAAGCTGAAGCAATTAGTTCAGCCACCAGGTAGAGTTAGCAATAATTATTTGCTTTTTAGACTTCCAACAAATAGCACCACCACCCAAAGTAAAAACATAACTAGTAGTGGATAAGAAATCCCCTGATAAAGTGTTTCAATTCGCATCACAAAAGCCTTCAAGTATAGCAGAATATTTTTTATAGAACAAACCATAATTTTTCATTCCAATTAAATATCTCATTACTCTAGTTATAGCATGCCAATGTTCATTACCTGGATTGTTAGTAAACTTGCTAAGTACTCCTACTGCATATGCAATATCAGGCCTAGTGCAATCAGTCACATATCTCAAACTTCCAATTATGCTAGCATATTCCTTTTGATTTATAGCATCATTTTCACTTTCAACAGGAAACAAGTGAGCACTAGAATCAAATGGAGCTACAACATGCTTGCAATCAGGGAAATTATATTTTTTTCAATATTTTCTCAATATAATGTGACTGGTCAAAAAAAATTCCATCACATGTTCTAGTTATTTTTATTCCTAGAATAAAATTTGCCTCACCAAGATCTTTTATATCAAAATGACTTCTAAGAATATTTTTAGTTTCTCCAATAACATTCATATTAGAGCCAAAGATCAAAAAATCATCAACATATAGAAAAATAATAACATGCGGATTATTTCAAGACTTGTGATATTTGCACTTATCACACTCATTAGTTTTAAACCCATTATCAATCATGCAGGAATCAAACTTTTCATGTCATTGCTTTAGTGCCTGTTTTAAGTCATACTGGGATTTATTAAGTTTACACACTTTGCTTTCTTGGCCAACCTCAGCAAAACACTCAGGTTGGTCCACGTAAATCTCCTCATTTTGGTCTCCATTTAAAAAAATAGTCTATACATCCATGTGATGAATTTGTAAATAAAAAATAACCGCAATAGCAACTAAAAGTCTAATGGATGTAATTCTAGTTACCGGTGAAAAAGTATCAAAAAACTCTAGGCCTTCTAATTGCTTAAAACCTTTAGCCACAAGCCTAGCCTTATATTTATCAACAGATTCATTCGGTTTAATTTTTTATGTAAGATCCATTTACATCCAATTATTTTACAATTCGGTGCTAAATTAACTAGCTTTCAAGTTTTATTGGAAATTAGTGATTCCATTTTATCATTTACAACCTCTTTCAAGAAAATAGCATCATGTGAAGACAAAGCTTCTTTTAAAGTGAGAGGGTCATCTCCAATCTTAAAAACATAATAATCAGGACCAAAATCTTTTTCTACTCTAGCTCGTTTACTTCTTCTTAACTCAAAATCATTATTTTTTTATTTTTCAAAGTAGAAGCAGAAGAACTAGGTAGTGATAAAATATTTTTTTCAGTCTAATGACCCCCACTATTTTTAGAATCAAAATAGAATTTATTTTCATGAAAAATAGCATCACCTGATTCTATTATCACACTATCTTCAAGATTAAAAATTCTATAGGCTGTACTATTTGAATCATAACCAAGAAAAGCACTAGTAACTTTTTTACCCAACTTAGAGATTTTAGGATACATTAACCTTACATAGGTTAAGCAACCTCAAACTCTTAGATATCCTAAATTTGGCTTATGAACTTTCCATAACTCAAAGGTGTTAGTTTGATCGTTTTATGAAGCACATGATTTAACACATAACAAGCAGTCAAGAGAGCTTCACCCCAAAAACTTAAAGGTGCACTAGACTCAATTAACATGGCATTAGTTAACTCAACCAAAGTTTTATTCTTCCTTTCCACTACACCGTTAGATGTAGGAGAATAAGGAAAAAGATTTTCCTAAATTATACCCAATGATCTAACAAAAGAATTGAACTCATGTGACCCATATTCACGGGCTCTATCACTTCTAATTCTTTTTATTTTTCTATTAAACCGATTTTCAACTTCATGGAGAAAAGTTTTAAGGTTTTCAAAAACATCACTTTTATTTTTCATTAAGTAAACATATGTAAACTTAGAAAAATCATCAATGAAAGTGATAAAATATCTATTTTCTCCACGAGTTAAAATTTCACCAAGTTCACCAATATCGGTATGAACTAATTCTAATAAATCAATTTTTCTTTCAACTTGAAAATGAGGCCTTTTGTGATTTTGGCTTTAATACAAGCCTCACATTTTTCAAAAAAAAAATTGATCACTGGAATTAATCCTAGACTACTCATTTTCCCACATAACGATCATTTATATGACACAAACGAGCATGTCAAAAATTAGTAGAAGAAAGCACGTAAACAGAAGCAGATGTTTTATTCTTTTCAACATTCAACTTGAATATACCATCACATGCATACCCTTTCCCACAAAAATATTATTTTTAACAATTACATACTAATCAGATTCAATAATCTATTTGAAGTCTGCTTTATTAAGAAGAAAACTAGACATCAAATTTTTTCTCATAAAAGGAGTATAAAGTACATCTTTTAATATAAGTACACTTCCAGAAGTAAAACTCAATTCGACATCTCCCATTCCAAGCACTTGAGTGGTATGTGAATCTCCAAGCATGATGGTTTTGGGATCCTCAAAATTAGTATATTTTTTAAACTAGTCTTTGTCATAACATACATGACGGTTTGCACCAGAGTCAGTCCACCATCCATCAACACTCTCCACCATGTTAATGTCTATTATCACTGTCACAAATGGTTCTTCAGTAACGTGTGCCTGAGGTTTAGGCTCATATTTTCGAAATTTACAAAATTGAGTAATATGCCCACTCTTTCCACAGACAAAGCATGGTCTTTTTTCTTATACATATTGATTTTCTGCTTGGTTGTTTCCACCATTATTGTCCTTGGGATGTATACCATCATTTTTCTTGAATTTTTTCTTCTTTGGCTTCAAAGTAGTATTTTTATTTGTTTCAGGGGTAGCATTATTCAAAGTAGTTAAATTTACCTTTGGTGTGATATTGTTCTCTTTTGTTTGCAAAAGTGCATCTTGGCTTCTTCTTCCATACGAATTCTTATTATCAAAGTCTCAAGAGACATTTTCTTTTGCTTGTGGCGCATAATTTTTTGAAATTCCTTCCATGAAGGTGAAAGTTTATCAATTATGCCACAAACAATAAGGTTATCTCCAATTTTGACTTCTTCAAACCTGAGCTCGCCAACAATCATTATAAAATCCTAAGCTTGGTCTACCACTGATTTTTTATCCACCATTTGGAAATGAAAAAATCTGTTAGCCGCATATTTTTTTGCTCTCTCCTCCTCAGTGTCATACTTACTCTGCAATGCTTTCCAAATTTTCTTTGCACTAGAGTAAGTTCTATCATAATAATAATAATAAAAATTATCAGATAGACAATTAAGTAAAAAAATACCGACTCATGTAGGAGTCACCATCATATTTTTCAATCTTTTCTTGAAGAGATATTAGTTCATCATCAGTCATGGAAGAGTTATCTACTTTGTTTGGGTTCTTTTCAGTTAACACATAAGAAACATTGAGAAGACTTAAGTAGAAAAACAATCTACTCTTCCACCTCTTGAAGTGAGTACCGTTTAATTGGAATGGCTTATTAAGATCTCCCATCTTGACATCCACGGGTTTCTCAGTTGTTGCCATTGAATATTATTAAAATTATTGGTGAAATTATAATAAAATTACAACTGAAAATTACAAGTGTAGGAAAAAGAAAAGAATGTCTTCTTCTTCTTCGGCTAAGGCGCGGATATCTCGCTCTTTTTAAGAAGATTCAAGCCCACTGTAGCAAAATATTTCATCGGTCCAGCAGTAATCTTCTTGACTTGTTCCCTCCGGGATACAATAGCCTTTCTCACAATGAACAACTCAACAACTCTAGACAAAAGTTGAGTTCAAAGCTCCACAAAAATAACACCTTTCTTCAACTAATAAACTCTCTTTTTTACTAACTTTTGTGAACTCTATATTATCTTATGTGTCCCAAAATCATGCAAGACCACATTTATTTATAGGTGAAGAAATCTTTCATGCAATGAATAGGAAGATAATTAAGATAGTAAAGATGAAATATCAATGGCTTTTAGATTACAAGAGTTACATGAGTTACACCACATAAAGAATATGATAATGGAGGAACAAAGAGTGGGAAGTTACATGAATCTCAAGAAAAATGGTGACCAAACTCATCCACTACAATCAAGATTCAAATGCTTTAAATGCATTATATGAGAAATAAATCCATACACGTCCCTTAACATTAACAAGCAATGGGAGTTTTTCAACGTAAAAGGAATTGATTTCTGCCACTTAAGGCATATGAAATAAATGCCAAATTATTTCCTATGATGGATTTATCAATAAAAAAATTGTAACAGAAGGAATGAATGCTCCTTGACGTCCAAAAACCATGCATAATAATATTAAATAATAATAATATTAAATACTAAAAACAACATCATATTCTCAAGTAAGGAAGAATAATGAAGGTTTTCATTGGCCACATCGTTGTCACGATCGGTCCTTGATCCTCCTACTCATCACGATTGTGAGGTGGGGTACTACAATCATGAAGAGTTATATGATGGACCAACTCAGATTGAATCATCAAAATTGCAAGGCTCAACAGCGCGATCACAATAACTAATTTAATACCGACCAATGTTGACCACCGCGATTGCGAGGTGTAGACCGCGATCGTGAGGCACTATTTATCAAAATAGTGGAATTTCACCATTTGTATGATTTTCTATATTTTCATCCTTGAAAGTTTGATATTAGGCAATTTCAAAGAGGTTATTCATTAAAATCTTGAGGGTAAGTTCCAAATTTATGTTTCCAACTTTTCCTATTGATTCTATCTTCAAAATAGCTTTTAAAAATTAATTTCAAACTTAGGTTTTGGGGGTTTTACCCGATAAAGTGTAAAACTATTTTTTTTAATTTAAAGTTCAATTTCGACTTGTTTTCACTTGGGTTTTTAGATTTAAGCTCCTATTGACATGGGAAATATGATTCATAAAAAAATTCAAATTTACCCTTTTTGATTTCAAGTCAATTTTTAAACTATTTTTGGACCCGAATCAAATATAAGTAATATGGATATTGTTGGACTATTTATGACATATAGATTATGTTTTTGATTATTTTAGTTTATTTTGAGACTACTCATGAAGAAAAAGCTCTGCATTGAAGGGTCCAGGATTGATTTTGGCTTTTCAATGTAGGTTATGACTTAACTCTTTTCCAACAAGGTTGTATATTTAAACACTTATGTAAAGCATGCTATGGATTGGAAAATTAATCATGAAAATTATATTTGATATTATATTTGATGTCATGTAGCCCGTGTGAGGGCTTATATGCATATTATGTGGATTTGAGATATTATACTTGTTGTAATGCATGTGTGAGGGGTTTATTTGATATTATAGGCCTTATTTATGCATTAATTATCTTTATCATTATATGTGATGCCAGAGATGGGCTTGAGATGATATTATTGATGTCTTACTTAACTATTTATTTCGGAGGTGCCATGAGACAACTCAGATCATGAATTACTGTCACATAGAGTTGATTTCAAGCTCATTTATACATGTACTTAATTGATTATGGTCTTCATACGGATTGATTGTGAGCATTATATCCTTATTTCATTTATACATATTCATGGGATTGATTCCAGTAATGAACACTAATTTTAAAAGAAAAGAAAATATTTTGTAAAACCCTTAGTCGTATTCATTTATGCAAGGTTACTTGCAATATTTTTAAAAACCCTTGCCCAGGTCATTTGCTGACAAGGTTGTTGTGATATTTGAAAAATCCTTGACTAACGTTATTTGCAACAAGGATGATTAAAACTGTGAAAGTATATAGGTTATGAGCCCCTCATGGGTCCTATCCTGAAGCGCTGAGGATTGGAAGGTTTATATGAAAGACATGAGATGACTTACATTATCATTATCCCACCATCATTGCATTTCACTACATCATTATACTTTCCTTATGTGTTTAGTGACATGTACCTTATTTTTCTTATATTTTCGTATGTGGTTATTCTTATATTATCAAAATTGTTAGGAGATATAATGTGAGCTACCATTTGAAAACTTTTATGCATGTAGATGGAGGCTTTATCATAGTATTCTTTACTTGTTTAGTGTTTTACTTTGCTCAGTCAGCCTATGATATCTACTGAGTACAAGTAGACCGTATTTGCTCCTACTTTTGTGTTATTTTGATGTGAATTTTAGTAGAGTATGACCTACGTTGGCTGATTTATGCAGAGAGAGAGCTATATCAGAGATCTAATAAGCTCTCTATCCGGAGCCTTATTCTACACTCCCTATCTTTATGTATTTATCTTATATTTCAGAGATATAGTTGTGTTTATCTAATTCTGATATCATATTAGATACTTTTTACATTTATGACACCAGATTTTAGGGATCGATATATTTCTTCTAGATATTATGCTATTTGAGTATTTTGGCCTGACTTCATTTTAGAAGTCTCGTATTTATTTAATCTCTTTTATAGTTTTGATTGTATTTTCTATTGTGAGTTTCAACTTTCCTATCAAGATTAGGTCAAGGTAGGTGTCATCATGACCTCAACTTTTGAGTCGTGACACATTATTATGTTTTTGTCGTGCAAAGGTTGTTTTTAATTGAAAAAGTGATATTAGTGGTCATTGTTGCAATGGTGCTAAGGTATTGATGAAAATGACTACTTTAGATAATGATTTGAAGCTTCAAATTATTTGTGAATGTCTCAAGAAAGAAGCTTTGGCTATTGGTGTAATTCAAGAAAGAGCTATACAAATTCCTCAAACTTTTCAAGATCAATCTTCCTATTCCTATTGATCCTTATAATGTGGATTGAAAAAAGTAACATTCTCCTCCATCTTTTGATTATTGTTCACTTTTTATTTTACAATTTTTTGATAATTTTTCTTGTTTCCCCTCCAGTGTTTGGCGATACTAATATTGGGGTGGATTAAATTTGAATTCGTGTGTTGTAGGGGTTATTTATGGAGACAACTCTCCCAACATAGTATTTTCTATTTCTAGGGACTCAAACCCCAAATCTCTAGTTAAGGGTGAAGGTATTCCGGATAATCCCACCATCACCCATCATGGTACATTATTGGCAATAACAAATGCAGTAATTTTTTTCGATTATTCCTTTTTTATTTAGTAAATGGTTTTATTTTTATTTCATTTGCAATTTATGGACTCTTATATTATGGTGTAAAAACTCTTGAATAAATTAAAAATGTTATGAGAAAACCTTAGAGCATGGTCTAATACTTGGTCACTCCTAGTCCCTAAGGTCATTTTTGTACGACTTTTAATATGGAGACAAAATCTAAATGATGACCTAAAAAAATGATGGTTGCGTAAATCAGTCGGTCGAATGAATGAATTGGGCTATATTTGGGTGGAATATTATTTCAGAAATAGCAACTATAGAGCCTTAATTGTAAGTTTTATAGCAACCCTTTCAAAATTACAAAAAATAGCAATATGTATTTTGTATTTGATTAAACTGTTGCTAGTTAAATACATATACAACTAAAGATTTTGTTCCTAATTTAACTCCAATCTGTTTCAGTTTAATATGGAAAAAATGGTTCCTTAATTTAAGGAACATTTAATTTGACAGATTTCTTAACCTTTTACAGATATCTTTTCCTTTAATGACTCTATTTTAACCACAATCATTATTTTACAGCAACATAATTCAAAATTCAAAAACGTTTTTCATAATCTACAACTCATATCAATTTTAAAAAAATGACTACTTCCAAAATTTATGTGCATCATCTAATGTTTTGAGATGAGTTTGATAAGACAACGCTGCAAATACAGGTATCAATAAACAAATATGATTTTGTTTGTGAATTTCAAACTATATTTGTGAAAATCACCGAAAAAATCGTAACAACAATGGTTTGATCAGTTCTCGAACAAAGTGGTTTGATCGATAATTTTTTTTTACAAATTAGAGTTTTCCATCATGTTATGTGGTTGAATATTGGTGTACAATTGTTACAGTTTATTTTTGTATTTTTTTTCATTTCAATTAAACAATTTGTTCTTGTTGGATTTCGTTTCGAAGTTTTGTATATACTAATAAGTTATTGTGTCAAAGGGTTTGAACATTGTAGACCTGTAATTATCGTTGATGCAAGTCATCTCAGAAAACTGTATACTGGTACTTTTGTAACTGCTTATATCATGGATGGAACCGTAAGTCCTTCTTATATATGCATTTAACATTACATATACTGCCAGCTATATGTATTTGTAAAATACATATGCAGTCTGTTTATGTGATCACTGGTAGTTACTTTTATGTATTTCAATTTACATATGCTGCCAACTATATGTATTTAACAAATGCATATGCACTCTGTTTTAAGTGTTTAACTACATTTTTTTTTTTGAAATATGAAGGCCATATATTTCTAAAAATACATATTGAGACATGCAATATACATATGTAGAGTTGGTAAAATACAATTGCTAAACTGGAACAATTACAAATGTCAAATGAATAATTGTTGTTATAATTTTAATTTTATTTTAATAATTTCAGGTTATACCAGCCTCAGAGTATGTCTATACAGTACACAATAAGGATAAACATTTTATTATTTGCCTTAAGAAAAAAAAATTCTTGCCATGCATTCCAATAGGACGAGATACCGTGTGTGCATGCTTATGAAGTACTTAATAGCAAGAATTTTCAAAAGGGATCATATTACTCTGACCTATACAAATAAAAAACTGTGTCAAGAACGTATGATCTTCCTATTTATCCTATACCACACAAAGATGGTTGAGTGATTCCACAGGAGATATTGGAGGAGATAGTTTTGCCCCTAAAATACAAGCGATCCCCCGGAAGATCTGCAAAGAAGGATCGTGGAAAGTCGAAAAGAGATATGTTCGAGAAGAAAAACAAAAATTATTGTAGTTCATGTGGATTTAAAGGTCACAATTGGCGTTCATGTACGAAATATAATAAATGATAAGTTTACAGATGTATTCAGTTCATAAGCAATTGTTTTTTTTCATTGATTATTTTATGATTCTAAATTTTGATACAAACTTTTGATGATGTTGACTTTTTTGAAGTTAAATTGTTGCAAATGTTATCATCATGAATATATTTTATAAAACATATACCATTATTTATTTATACGTAAAAGAGTGTACACCATACAAGTCAATTTTTTGGTATGAAAAATACATATGAGATTCTAATGAAAACATATACCGATCTATAAAAATTAAAATAAGTTAACATATATTTATGTAATAAATAAAAATAATTAAAAATACATTTAATGACTTATCAATTACTTAATCAGAATTTAAATTTATTTTTTTTTAAAGAAAACATATGCAATAATCATAAATAAATATGCATTATTCATAGATATATACTAATAACTATGTATGTATAAATCATAAATACATATGCTTCATAAAAATACATAGACTTATGCAAAACAATACAATAACTTTGTATTATTCGAAAGTATATGTGCATAACTGGAAAAAAAATATGTGCATTACTAAAAATACATATGCATTACAAAAAAATACATATTCATACAATGAAAAATATTATATGCAACCTCAACTTACCTTATATGTATTACAAAAAACTACATGTGCATACAATGAAAAATACAAATATACCATTAAAATATATATATGATGACTGAAACATATATATTCATTACTGAAAATTATAATTAAAACTGAAATCACATATTCATACCAAAATATGCGTAACAATAACATAAAGTAAGATCGAACAATTCTATTTTAGTAGCATAACGATCAAAAGTCTAACAATCACATAAAAAAATATTAAGATATCATTTTTCGACTATATCTTAGTCCTCCTAAAGTTCAATGTTGCCAAATACAACAAATACAAATAAGCTTCAAATATCATGCACTTCAGTATCTTCTATTAGCCCAATATCCTAGGAGGCCTCATTGGTGCTTCATTGTTACTTTCAGCCTTCTCATCTTCTTTCCTCGAAGCATAATTTCACAACATTAAAACATATCTCGTGTGAAAAAGATCTAGATCAAAGTCAATATTTGGAACATAGTCACCAAAAGTAAGGCACTCAGCATATGTCACCATATATAAAAACTTAGAACAAACAAATACAATATACATATCTAACCCGTAGCAAATGCATTACATATAATTACAACATACAAAATACATATCTTAAAAATAACAAATACATATCTCCACACTACAATTCCATATCTTAACAATAACTCTCACATAAGCAGATAATTTATCAAATGCATATACAAAATACATATATGACCATACGGTCCAAAAAAATTAAAATACAAATGCATAAAATTTTATGAATACATGAATGGTCCAAAATTTAAGTTAATTGAACATCAAATACAAATCTTCTCAGTAATTAATACAAATATCCTACGCATATCTTAAATACAAAATACATATTAAATATGTTATACATAACAAATACAAATCTTGTCAGTAACAAACCTAAATACAAAATACATATCTTAAATATATAACAGATACATATCATCCCATTAGCAATTGTAATTTCATATCTTAACAAAACTCAAAACTACATACACACCTTATAAATTGTATATATAAAATACATATATGAACATGTTGTTCAGAAATTATAAAATTTTACAAATAGAAAAATACCTCTTCCACTTTCTCTTTTTCAGATTCATAATCAGATAAAAAACAGGACTTGAAATTTGACTAGATTCTCCTTTTTCATCCGACTTTCTCTTTTTCACCGGTTTTTAAATTGTGGTGGGTTTTGGGGATGAAGATTTTCTTAATGCTTTCCGTTTCATGATTTCCACAATCTTTTTCGGATCGTTACGTTGATTCGATCTCACCTCTACTTTGCTAACACCTCTCTTAGACTGAAAATTAGTAGAAATCAAGTAAATTTCTTCATCTTGTGTTAAACCAAGACTAAACGATGGTAGTTCATCGGACCTAAAATTCATCGGTGGAATCCTACTAACTGAACTAATACGATTTGTATGTACTGGCATTATCGCGTAACTCCAAAAATTTCAAACCGCAAAAAAAAAAAAAATCGCAGAAGAAGATTGAAAAATGCCGAAATTATTTTACAAAAAAGAAGCTATATGAAAAAAATAAAATAACATGCATTAACTGTAAAATCATCTTCCCTTAATTATTGGGGAACAAGTTTATCCGAAATTAGAGAGCAAATAGCTATTTTGAAAAAAAAAACATTAGAATGGAGGAAACTGAAATAGGTAAATTGCTTGAAAATAAGGTAAATTTCTTGAAAATAGGTAAAGAAAAAGTAATTGGTGGAATCCAAAAATAGGTAAATTGCTTGAAAATAGGTAAAAGAAAAATAATTGGTGGAACTCACGTGCTTAACTCTAGAAAAGTCAAAATATTTCTAGTTTTGACATAAGTTGTAATTTTGAGAAAGTGTTGTTATTAATTGTAATTAATATCTTAAGGTTGCTAATTTCTGTAATTTATCCAATATTGTTTCATTGTCATATTTGTCACCTTTAGACACAAATGTGTTGATCGTGAACTCAAGTATGCATAAAATAGCGTTTACTAGCTATTTTCTGACTCTAAAATTTAAAAAATAATCACTGACATTCAAATTTCATATGTGAATTTTCATGATTACAATGTCTTCATGCTGGTAAGGTTAATAATAGACTAATCCTGATTAATTTGATTAATATTTATTTGAGCAGATTTAAAGGTTCATCATCAACTAGAGAGTTTAAGTTGAAGAATTACAAGAATACTGGGCTGATGGTTTTCAGAAGGCCAAATTATGATCACAATTATCATTCAATTTTCTTTAAGAAACCTCTAATTGTCAATTAAGTGAAGGCAAATTATATATATATATATATGGTTTTCAGAAGGCCAAATTATGATCACAATTATCATTCAATTTTCTTTAAGAAACCTCTAATTGTCAATTAAGTGAAGGCAAATTATATATATATACATATATATATATATATATATATATATATATATATATATATATATATATTGTATCGGGCGTATTGAGATCTTTCGAACCCACTGTTTGTATTATATATAACTCACTGCTGGTAGTTTTACTATACACATTTGGTTTAATTATATAAAAAAAATTATGGCAATAAAAAATATAGAAATTTCCAATGTGATATGACTTGAAAATTTTGAAAGATTAAACAACAAAATTAGTTAAAACACAAAAAGTTCCCCCAATAACGGACTTGCTGTTTTCCATTTTCTCAAATACATAGTTGGATGGGTGATATTTGTCTAATTTATTTATTGAGGGTCCAAATTAGATTAATTAAATATCTTAACCATAGTTAAAATGATTGATTTTGGAGAAACAGTTTTAACTTTGTTCCAAAAAAATAGGGAAAAAAAAATACTCAGTGACCATTTTAAAAACAAATGGCCAGTGTGTGTCTTTTGTCAAATTATGATCACACGGCGAAATAATTCCCAATTAATAGTCAATTAGAGATAGGTGGCCGACCGCCCACCTCAAATAGAAATAAACAAAAATAGCAATATTTGACAATTAAGGTCTTTTTTTCTAAATTTTGCTTCCTTCTTTCTCTTTCAATTCTTATTTATTCACTGCATTACTTTAAATTCTCTCTCCTTCATTTTTTGAGTGTATTCACATACTCATGTCATTGGATTTCTTATGATTGATTTGACAAATTTTCTCCCTTTCTTTAGATTTACATGATTATACAATTGGAGATCTGAATTTTGCCTTTTTGAATTTGATTTTTTTATAAAATATTTTTATCTTTTCCTGATTGATTTTTGTAGATTTACATGTTGATGCAATTGGATATGTGAATTTTTCTTTCTGAATTTAGGTTTTTGTTAAAAAAAATATTTTTCAAAAAAAAGGGGTTTCTTCCCCATTGTATCAACTTTGATTTACTATTGTATAGTCTACCTGAATTTTCTTATATTTCTGCTCTTTTAGACAATTAAATATCATTGTATAAAAATTGTATAGTTGTTGCATAGAATATGTATTTGTACAAGATATATATATATATATATACACACATATATATGTGTGTGTGTGTGTATGTGTGTGTGTGTGTGTAAATAGTATAGGATGTGTATAGAGACTGTATAATTGTTGTATAGAATATGTTTTTCTTACATGATGTGTATAGATACCGTATTATTATTATATAAAATGTGTATATATATATAGGATATGTATAGAAACTATATAATTATTGTATATAATGTGTATAGAAGTTGTATACTTATTGTATAGAATATGTATCTATATAAGATCTGTGTATAAAAACTGGATATGATGTGTGTAGAAGCTGTGTAGTTGTTGCATAAAATATGTATCTGTATAATATATATATATATATATATATATAGATAGATAGATAGATAGATAGAGAGAGAGAGAGAGAGAGAGAGAGAGAGAGAGAGAAACTGTATAGAATATGTATAAAAAGTGTATAGTAATTATATAAAACACGTATCGGAATAATAATTGCAGCTAAAGATTGTATAGAAATTTTTATAGAAGCCTTATAATTATTATATAGGAAGTGTATATTTATCGCGTTGAATATGTTTTTCTATATGGTGTGTATAAAAGTTGTATAAATATTGTATAGAATATGTATCAAAAAAATTATTGTAGCTAAATATTGTATAGGATGCATATAAAAAAGTAGAATTATTGTTATGATATGTATGTAAATAGTATCATTATTTGTATAGAATATATATGTGTATATGTATATGTATAGGATATCTATAATAACTGTATAACTATTTTATTGTTAAAAATAATGGGTTAAAATTGTTTACACCCCCGAACTTCATTGTAAAAATCAAACACCCCCTCAACTTGGAACAATAATCATTCTCCCTCCTTTTTACTATTTAATTTTTTAAAATACCTATTTTACCCATATATTTATATCAACATTTGTATCTCTTCTTTTTTTAAAAAAAATATTTTTATAAAAATATTTTTTTATTTTTTAATCTATATAACATATTTTCTATAAAATTTAAAAATTATTTTTAAGATAAAAAAAATAAAAGTGAGCTATATTAATTGAGTATATAATTTAATGACAAACTATAATATTATAAATGAGCAAAATAGTAAAAATTAATTTTATTAAAAATCAAAATTCTAATATATATTTATACGTGAAAATAATAGGTAATTATAATATTATAAATATATTTCAATATAGGTATATAAAATAATTAATGGTCGAGGGTCTTTCGAAAATAATCTCTCTACCTCTCCAAGGTAGTGGTAAGGTTTGTGTACCCCTACCTTCCACAGACCTCACTTAAAAAATTTCACTAGATATGATGTTGTTGTAGATGTATATTTGTTACAAATCAAATAATTGCTGTTGATGAATTTTAAATTATAATTTAGAAAATAATTCATATTAACAACCAAAACTCGATTATCTATATAGACATTAAAGAATAAGAGAAAATCAAAATATGCATCTATATACATAATTACATACTCACATACATACTTAATACATATAATATAAAAATACTTTTAGATTTTGTAATTAATTATAAAAGAATTTACTAATAATGTTAAAAGGTGGGCTTGAGAATTTGTATACCTACATTGAAATATATTTATAAAATTATAATTACCTATTATTTTCACGTATAAATATATATATTAGTCTTTTGATTTTTAGAAAAAATAATTTTACTATTTTGCTCATTTATTTCATTATAGTTTGTCATTAAATTATATACTCAATTAATACTTCTTACTTTATTTTTTTATCTTAAAAATAATTTTTATAGAAAATATGTTATACAGATTGAAAAATAAAAAAATTATAAAAAAAATTTTAAAAAGAAAAAAGATATAAATGTTGATATAAATATAAGGGTAAAATGGGTATTCTAAAAAATCAAATAGGAAAAAGGAGAAAGAATGATTATTGTTCAAAATTGAGGAGGGTGTTTGATTTTTACAACAAAGTTTGAGGTGTAAACAATTTTAACCCTAAAAATAATGCATCAGCTAAAAGAATAGATTTATTTATTTAAAAAAAAAACTGCAAAAAAGAACATAACACGAAACAGTAAAAAAAAATAAAATTAAACAATGAGTTTTTATTTTTAGAAAAGTGTACTAGTGCATTAAGAAGAAAAATGAAAATGTTAAACTCTACTTTTATTTTATTGTATATATATAGATATGTATTTTATTGTATCAATATGACATGATAATATATATAGAGAGAGATTGAACAATGAGTTTTTATTTTTAGCAAAGTGTACTAGTGCATTTAAGAAAAATGAAAAATGAAAAAGTGTACTAGTGCATTTAAGAAAAATGAAAATGTTAAACTCCACTTTTATTTTATTGTATGTATATAGATATGTATTTTATTGTATCATGTTGACATGATAATATATATATATATATATATATATATATATATATTTTGAACATTGAGTTTTTATTTTTAGCAAAGTGTACTAGTGCATTTAAGAAAAATGAAAAATGTTACACTTACTTTTATTTTATTCTATATATATAGACATGTAGTGTATGTATCAATATGACATGATTTAAAAAATAGACTTTTTTTTCTTACAAACAAAAAGATATACTCCCTCCGTTTAAAAAGGAATGACCTACTTTCCTTTTTAGTTCGTTTAAAAAAGAATGATTCCTTTTCTTTTTGGGCAATACTTTAATTTCAACTTTCTACATGATATGTTTAGGACCACAAGATTAAAGGATATTTTGGTACATTTGACACACCTTTAATTTAAGGCCACAAAATTCAAAAGTCTTCTTTATTTTCTTAAACTTTGTGTCAAGTCAAAGTAACTCATTCTTTTTTAAATAAAGGAAGCATTTTTTAAAGGTCGTGAAGAAAAAGTTTAAAAGAAAAAGTCTAGTGCAAAAAATGAACATTTATTTTAAATTTTAAATATAGGCAACCAAAAAAAAAGAAAAAAAAAATGTATAATAGATAAAAGTAAAGAAGCGATGAAAAATAAAGAAGATGAGTAAAAGTTTTTTGTTTAGATCATCTCTTGAGTCCTTTCATTTTGCTGGTAATTGGGCCTTTCCAAAATGTTGTCTGTTGGCCTTTTATTTTTTTAAAGAGTAACTTACATAAATTTCGGATAGTTTCAGTAATATTACATAAAATCCCGCACTAGTTATACATATGTATATATATCACTAGTATATACATATGTATACAGTAGTGATACATATAACATATGTATCACTAGTAAATATGAAATCCGGGATTTTATGTAATTTTTTAAAACATTAAAAAATATTGTGTAATATGATGTCTTAAATATGGGATTTGTGTAATTTTTCCTTTTTTAAAAGGCTATAAAATGGTAATAAAATTCTTTGGCTATTCGGATGAGAATTATTTTCACTGAGTGGCCATTTTTGTGTTTTTCTCATTCTTATTTATTCACAACATTATTGTAAATTTTTCTCTTCTTCATTTTCGGAGTATATTCACACACGCATGTCGTTAGATTTCTTATAATTGGTTTGACAATTTTTCTCTCTTTTTTTAGATTTAAATAATTATACAAATGGTGATTTGAATTTGTTTTTTTTTTTTTGATAAAATATGTTCATCTTTTTCTGATTGATTTTTTTGGATTTACATGTTGATGCAATTGAATATTTGAATTTTTTTTTCTGAATTTAAATTTTTAATTTTTTTTTAAAAGGGTTTCTTCCCCATTGTATCAACTATGATTTGCTATTGTCTAGTATACCTGAATTATCTTATTTTTCTGTTCTTTTAGACAATTAAATATCATTGTACAAAATTTGTATAGTAGTTGCAAGAATATGTATCTGTCAAGATATATATAGAAATAGTATAGGATATGTATAGAAACAGTATAATTGTTGAATAGCATATAGGTTTTTAAATGATGTGTATAGATATCGTAATATTATTATATAAAATGTGTATATGTATAGGATATGTATAGAAATTATATAATTATTGTATAGAATATTTATCTATATAAGATATGTGTATAGAAACTGGATATGATGTGGATAAAAACAGTACAGTTATTGTATAAAATATGTATCTACATTTTATATATATATATCGAGTGTGTGCGTGTGTGTGTGTGAGAGAGAGAGAGAAATTGTATAGAATGTATATAAAAAGTGTTTAATAATTATATAAAACACGTATCTGAACAATAATTGCAGCATAGTGTTGTATAGAAATGTGTATAGAAGTTGTATTATTATTGTATAGGAAGTGTATATCAATCGTGTTGAATATGTTTTTGTATATGATGTGTATAGAAACTGTATAAATATTGTATAGAATATGTATCTAAATAATTATTGTAGATAAATATTGTATAGGATGCATATAAAAACATTAGAATTATTTTTATGATATTATATAAATTGTATCATTGTTTGTATGGAATATATATATATATATATATATATATATATATATATATATATGTACGTATATGTATAGGATATCTATAATAACTGTATAACTATTTTATTGTTAAAAATAATGCATCAGCTAAAGGAATAGATTTATTTATTTATTTAATAAAAAGCTGCAAAAAAAGCCTAACATGAAACAGTAAAAAAAATTGAACAATGAGTTTTTATTATTAGAGCATTTAAGAAAAATGAAAATGTTAAACTCTAACTTTTATTTTATTCTCTATATATAGATATGTATTGTATTGTATCAATATGATATGATTTAAGAAATAGATTTTTTTCCTTAAAGAAAGGATATATTATTTTAAGGTCGTAAAGAAAAACTTATAAAAAAAATTACTCCCTCCCTCCCATTTTACTCATCTCAATTTGACATTGCACATTGATTAAGAAAATCAATTAATAACATGGCTATTTTATCATAATACCCCTATTAAATGATATTTACATTTTAATTTGGAGATAAAACAATAAAAATGAAAAAATTTTTATCTTGTGTTGATTAATGAAAAATGAAAAGTAAAATGAGAGATCAAATTAGAAAATTTGGAACTAGTAAAATGGGACGGAGAGAGTATAAAAGAAAAAATCTAATGAAAAAATGAACAGTTATTTTTAATTTAAAATATAGGCAATAATATATATATATATATATATATATATATATATATAGTAACTATATAAAACGTGTATCTGAACAATAATTGCAGCTAAAGGTCATATGAAAATGTGTATAAAAGCTGTATAATTATTATATAAGAAGTGTATATTTATTGTGTTGAATGTGTTTTTGTGTCTGATGTTAGTGGAAACTGTATAAATACTATATAGAATATCTATCTAAATAATTATTGTAGTTAAATATTGTATAGGATACATATAAAAACAGTAGAACTATTGTTATGATGTGTATGTAAATTATATCATTGTTTGCATAGAATATATATATATATATATATATATATATAGTAACTGCATAACTATTTTATTATTAAAAATAATGCATCAGCTAATCGAATATATTTTTATTTTAAAAAAAAAAAGATGCAAAAAAGAGTAAAAAACTTGAACAATGACTATTTATTTTTAGAAAAGTGTAGTAGTGCATTTAAGAAAAATGAAAGTGTTAAATTCTATTTTTATTGTATTGTATATATAGAGATATGTATTGTATTGTATCAATATGACATGATTTAAAAAATAGACTTTTTTTCATAAAAAAATATATATTATTTAAAGGTCCTAAAGAAGAGTTATAAAAGAAAAAGTCTAGTGAAAAAATGAAAATTTATTTTAAATTTTAAATATAGGCAACAATTTTTTTTTAAAAAAATAAAAAGCAAAATAGATAAAAGAAAAAAGCGATAAAAAATAAGGAAGATGAGTAAAAGTGTTTTGTTTAGATCATCTCTAGAGTCTTTTTTATTTTGCTGGTAAGTGGGCCTTCCCAAAATGTTGTGCCTTTTATTTTTTTTAAAGGCTATTAAATGGTAATAAAATTCTTTAGCCATTCGGATGAGAATTGTTTCCACCAGTGACCACTTTTGTCTTTTATCCTAGATATCTCTCCACAAATTTTGATAACCACAAACATCATTAGTAATTCCATCATTTTAACCTCCAAACCGCAACTATGTACACATCAGATCGCTTAAATACCCAAAACATTGTCGAACATCAACATTAATAATTCTTCATCACCTCACCCCTTAATAGAAAATTTTATATTTTGTAAGACTTTTGTTCCTATTTTTGTAAATTAAATTTGATGAACATTGACTTAGTAATTTAAAATTTGGGTGCCCTTTCTAGATACGTTTGCGAAGACAAACAAATATAATCTAAATGAGCACTTTTTGTAAATAGAAAAATAAAGGTTTACTAATGATGAACCGAAGAATTCACAATAACAACGAAATTTAATGTTATTTTCTTAAAATACATCAGTTTTAAGAGGCGTGCGAGAAGGTTTTACTAACATGGATGCCCAATAATTTAATATTCGGGTGTAAAATAAAATTGATAATATTAATTGATGTCACAATTTGTGAAGAAATATTTTTTCTTACCAAAGTTAAAGTATTTTTCTAAACCAATCTTTGTAACTATGGTGTGATACTTATTAAGTTAATCTAATCTAGACCATCAGTAAATAAATAAGATTAATGTCACGATACGTGCTTAAATAAATAGAGAAAATAATAAGGGAGAAAAATACACCGATAACCATTTAAAAATATGCTATCCAATTTTAAAAAGGAAAGAAAAACAAGATTGATATAAGATTTCAACTTCTAACCTCACCTAAAGAGGTGCACCCACTCATAATCTCATAAAATGATACTTCAAACATGAGTTTAGATATTTATATTTATGCATTTTAAAAAAATATATATACTACTACTATATATAATCTAGGGAGAGGAGCATGAGTTCACGTGAACCGACGATCCTCACTTAGATACACCCCTAAAACTTTCAAATTCCGTCAGATTTCGAGCTCCACAACTCCTTACCTCTAAAAATTTTCGGCCTAACATTAGTAATTCTTCATCACCCCATCCCTTAATAGAAAATTTTATATCTGGTAAGACTTTTGTTCCTATTTTTGTATTTTAATTTTGATGAACATTGACTTATTAATTTAAAATTTGGGTGCCCTTTATAGATACGTTTGTGAAGACAAACAAATATAGTCTAAATGAGCGCTTTTTATAAATAGAAAAATTAATCTTTACTAACGATGAACGGGAGAATTCACAATAATAATGAGATTAATTTTATTTTCTTAAAATACTTCACTTAAAGGGGCGTGCGAGAAGGTTTTACTAACATGAATGCCCATCAATTTATTATTCGGGTGTAAAATAAAATTGATGATATTAATTGATATCATAATTTGTGAAGAAATATTTTTTCTTACCGAAGTTAAAGTATTTTTCTAAATCAATCTTTTTAACTATGGTGTGATACTTATTAAGTTAATCTAATCTAGACCGCCAGTAAATAAATAAGATTAATATCACAATATGCACTTGAATAAATAGAGAAAATAATTGGGGAGCAAAATCCACCAATAACCATTTAAAAATATGCTATTCAATTTTAGAAAGTAAATAAAAAGAAGATTAATACAAGATTTCAACTTCTAACCTCACTTAACGAGGTGCACCCGCTCATAATCTCATTATATGATACTTCGAACATGAGTTTAGATATCTATATTGATGTATTTTTTTTAAAAAAATATACTATTACTATATATAATTTAGGGCGGGGAACATGAGTTCACGTGAACCTGACAACCCTCACCTACATACACCCCTAAAACTCCTAAAATTCGTCAGATTTTGACCTCCACAACTCCTTATCTCTAAAATCTTCAGACCTAACATTAGTAATTCTTCACCACCCCACCCCTTAATAAAAAATTTTATATCTCGTAAAACTTTTATTTCTATTTTGTATGTTAAATTTGATGAACATTGACTTAGTAATTTAAAATTTGGGCGCCCTTTATAGATACGGTTGTGAAGACAAACAAATATAATCTAAATGAGCGCTTTTTGTAAATAGAAAAATTAAGGTTTACTAATGATAAATGGAAAAATCACAATAACAACGAGATTTAATTTTATTTTCTTAAAATACTTCAGTTTAAAGGGGCGTGCGAGAAGGTTTTACTAATATGAATGTCCAACAATTTAATATTCGGGTGTAAAATAAAATTGATGATATTAATTGATATCACAATTTGTGAAGAAATATTTTTTCTTACCAAAGTTAAATTATTTTTCTAAATCAAACTTTTTAACTATGGTGTGATACTTATTAATTTAATCTAATCTAGACCGTCAGTACAACAATAAGATTAGTATCACAATATGTGAATAAATAGAGAAAATAATAGGGGAGCAAAATCCACCAATAACCATTTAAAAATCTATCCAATTTTAGAAAGGAAATAAAAACAAGATTGGTATTAGATTTCAACTTCTAACCTCACTTAAAGAGGTGCACCCACTCATAATCTCATTATATGATACTTGAACATGAATTAAGATATCTACATTTATGTATTTGTTTTTAAAAAAAATGCACTACTACTATATATAATCTAGGGAGGGGAGCATGAGTTCACGTGAACCCGATGACCCTCACTTAGGTACACTCCTAAAACTCCCAAAATCCATTAGATTCCGAGCTCCACAACTCCGTATCTCTAAAATCTTCGGACCGCAAACCTTAATATTTGACTACGATTCAAAAATTGTATTTCTTCTCACCCAAAATCTAATCAGAAACATCACAACTGAATCCAAAATTTTGAGGGTATGTTTCTTCTTACTTGTCTTCTCCTTCATCGTCTCTAATCAATCTCACACTCAACTATTTTCGGCTATAATATGGGCACGTGTTTCCATTGAAAGAAGGAAGTGGGGGGGAGCTTGGGGAATATTGTAGTTTTTCATACTCTTTCATGCAACTAATGTTTTTATTGTTCTTTGCTTTGATTCTCGACGCACTCACCCTTCTCTTATTATCTCTTTTTCATCATTCGCACTCGAAGTTTGTGAGTTGGATATCTTTGATAGTTGTGTGTCTACTATAAATCACGTGTTAGGATTTTTTTCTCTTATTTTCTTGTAAAAATTACTATTTAATCGCTATTCATATAGTAAAAAGCATGACTTAGGGGTTTAATCCTATTTGTTCAAAAATCATGTCATTTTACTGTCTATACTTGTTTGTGTTGGTACATTTTATTATCAAAATAAAAATATTGAATTACGTGATAATTAATATGTAACACCGTGCATTCTCGGGTTGAAGTTGAACCGTCTTTCCTACGTTTATAGACCCAAACCCAATGGTTTCTACTTAGATATAAGTATGAATAACACTTCCTTAGTGTGAAAATGTAACATCCCGTAGTTGTATCACTCAAATAACGCTCTTTAGAATGACCTTTAGGACTCCCGAATCGATGGTAGGCCATGTTTATACGTTGTGGGAGGTGCTGGGGGATATTTTAGGACCTTGAAAATGAGTGTCCATCGCAAGGTAAAACTTATGCTAAGGCCGTGCATCTCATGACCATCGCCAACAACCACTGAAATGGTTGTGTAATAGGCATGCGTCGCCCAATTGGGGCTAGGTGATTGTCGTGCATCACCCAACTTGATCTGGCAATTGCCATGCGCCGCATGGTAAAGGTAAAGCGGCGTAAGTGTTCCGTTTTGTATTAATTTGAGGGCAATAAGGTCTTTTCATCCTTCCATATTCGTTTCTAAATCAATATGGACGAAATTAAAGTCCTTAAACACGTATTAACACCCTCTAAATCCCCAAATCATCTTCCTTAAGCACAAGAAGAGAAAATTAACTAGGGTTTAGGGAATTAAGCTTTAAAGGTCAATTTTATCAACAATTTCCTCAACTCAAAGGTATGTGGAACTATTCTAAATCTCATGGGCGTAAATTTCATATTTTTAAACAAGTTTTAAAGGTATATATATGTATGAATATGTAATGAATTTTGGAAATCATTTAAAGAGCATGCATCATAAACTCGTTTTGATGAAAGTACGTAATTATAATGGGGTTTTTCCATAAGCTTGATTTATAATCTTAAGCATACATGATTTGAGTTTAAAAAGTGATTTATGAACATGACTTGCGAAATTTCTCTCCCCGTGACGAAATTTATGGTCTTAGCATGTTATGAATTGTGAATTGGATTTGAGAGCATAAATTATAAGCCCCCTTTTTATCATGAGATTTACGTATAACAAATGTTAGGGTTGTCTTACGAATAAAGATGATTCTTGAGTTCAAATGCCTCTTTACTTGTTATGGATGGTTGTTTCACGTGTTTTTCAAAGAGGTGATTTCTATTCTAAATGCGATGATTTTCTAATGAAGAAACTGTATGTGATTAAAGATTGAATCGGCCACTGCATGTTTAAGTCTTGAAAAGAGAGTGTGTTTGCATAAGTTTGCACATTCTTTTGAAATAAGAACTCTCTTGTGATGTTTAAATTCTTTGGGTGGTCATTAATATTGTCACGACCCAAAAATAAAGGTTATAATGACACTTGTCGCGGCGTATCTTGACAAGTAAACCTATCATCCAAACTGACACAAGAAAATAAATATATCCCAAGGTAAGGCTTCTAGAACAAAGCCGAACCATATAAGTAATCATAACCATGCGAAAAGAACTTATCCAAAATACCAATCATGCCCAAAACCAGGTGTCAATAGTGTAAGAACTACTAATACAACTCAGAAGTCAGATATATTAGAAAAATAACCACAAAGGAATAATATCTGTCTCCGAATACTAATAAATACATAACTACTATAGAAAGATAAAAGTTCGTGAACTTTGGACGCATGAATGTCCAACCGCTACCTTAGAAGCTCCAACAATCGCCCAAGTCAAGTAAGCTGAGGTGCACTTGAGCTAGGACCTGAACTGAAAGGGCGCAGTAGGCATGAGTACGGTCCACTTGTACTTATTAGGTATCATACGCCAACCAAGCAAAGTAGTAAACAAAACATACAAAATATACACTAAGGGCATGTCACCTGCAATCAGAAAATATCCCACAATGGTAGCCCACACCGCTTGTACTAACAGTTCTAATATATCTCACATATATTACAACATCACATCAAGATAGAACAAAGTATGTATTATATCACATATAAGAAGAGAAAGGGGGAACATGCATATACAAGATCATTAAATACAAGTAAAGAAAATACGATAAATACATAGATGACAAGTCAATATGGAAACAAAACACATAACACAATAAAGTAAGTGCATGTATATGATGATGATGATGTCGCACAACCTCCGGGATCATCCACAATCCCTGTATACACCTTCGGAGGAAAGCCTCCCAATGCAGGACCCATGGGGGGTTCGTCAACCCGTATACAATCCACATATCTTATATCTCTTTTTCGGCAAATCCCTTGGAAAGGATTTTATAAGGTGTTACAATATCTTCTCCCCGGCACATCCCTCGGGGAGGGTTTTAAAAAGTTGTTGTCAGTGTTTCTCAAATATTGCCACGGTGGTACCAATGTTTCATGGATGAGTATAATATGAGGATGTAATGCTCACAACCAATCACAATGAGTATTTTCACAACCAAATACAATAATATATTTCCATAACCATGTAAGCCAATATCCTCTCATTATTTCAATTTCATCCACGAATTTCAACATGTCTCATATTCCAAATAAAGTATGAATATAATCACAATGCATCAATGGTACCATATAAGCATCTTAACAACACAATATAATTATTCACATGTATTTAAGGCTATTAATATCACATAGGACCTCACACGATCACACATATCACACATATCACATAATAACTCAATTTTGATAATTACATCATATATAGGCCCCCACACGGGCACAACA
Source organism: Capsicum annuum (assembly GCF_002878395.1). Taxonomy (NCBI): domain Eukaryota; kingdom Viridiplantae; phylum Streptophyta; class Magnoliopsida; order Solanales; family Solanaceae; genus Capsicum; species Capsicum annuum. The sequence continues at coordinate 85,640,036 of NC_061119.1, read as the reverse complement.
CATAAATAACCATTTTCATGATCAGTTTTCACCCTTAAAATATTTTTTGTATCATCATTTACTACCCAACCCAGTCTGAAAGAGTTAAGCCATAACCTACCTCAAAAATCAAAACTGGTCTGTTGCACTTTGAACCCACGACTTTACTTTTTATGAATAATCTATAACTCCACTAAAAATATCAAATAAAGAATCTATGCATTAAAAAAAAACCAACGACACGTATATTGACTACTTTTGGTTTGGGGTCAAAACGGATCCCCAAACGGATTTTTAAAAAAGAAGGGCAAAATTATAACTTTACTTCAGAAAAATGTTCTTCATATTTTTAGGAATCTACAGCTGAAAACTCAAGTCCAATCGAGTAAGAAACGAGGTTCAAATTGAAGAAAAACCATTTCTAAACTTTACCAGATAAAAATCTTTCAAATCCGGGTTAAAAACAAGAATCAGAGTTGTTTTAAGGATTAAATTGATGAAAATTAGTAATTATAAGGTAAAAATATTATTCAAGTGAAAATAAATGAAATTGAGGTTTAAAATCAAACCCTAAGATTTTTGGGGTTTTGAAAAATTAATCAAGAAATTACTAAGAAAAGAGTGAATTCTTACCTTAAATCCGTAATAAAACCAAGAAATGAGTGTTAATCTAACTTCCCAAGCTCTCACAAACTTTAATTTTAAGTTTCCACACTATTTTAGAATTTAACTCCCAAGAGGCAAGATGAAAATTAACAAAATGGGTCAAAAAGAGGTGAAAATCTGTTATTTATAGTAGATTTTCTGCAATAGCATTTTTTTTCTCGATTGGACTTCGACGGGGTGCTCAAGATTCATTTGGAGTTCGATACATGAAAACAAACTATGTAACCATACTAAATTAGACGTTCCAGATGCGATGGCGATATCAAATTTTCAAAAAAATATTATTTTCACAAAGTTGACCCTCGAAACCCAAAATCACACTTTTCCAAATCGAGGGTCGAAATGAGATTTAAAAGCCGTAAAATCATACAAAATATGCTAACACCCTAAAATCAACATTCTAGATCTGCTTGCAAAGTCTTATTTTCCATTCAAGGTCGTTTCGATAAAATGTGGGTCCCACACCCATATTTCCAATTTTTTAACTTTCCGATCAATAGGTCAAAATGAGATCGGATGCACCGGGACCCAAAATGAAGGTCTACCTAGCCTAAAATTGATATTTCGGAGTTGATGGCATAGTCCGTCCGGTCATATTTTATATGTATCAAAAAATATCCACACAAGTTCAAAATAAGGTTCTCGAAGCCATCAAAAATCATAATATTGCATAAATGATACCAAAATGCATCAAAATTATTTCAATCACTTCCATGCCCCAGAAATACCATAATACAACTATGGGGAGAGGTGAAATAATCAAATCAGATAAAAATCCAAATTTCACATATTTCATCAAATTTTAGGTCGTTACAAATATGCTTTTAGGTAAGAAGGGTTATGGATATGATGTGGTATGAAATGAATGACTTGAAAGTCTAGGTATTACGATACCTATTATGGAGTACCCTTAACATGAAATAAGCAAATGTTTTAAGAGCATGAAGCATGATTTTAAAAGACTAAAAATGGGCTTAAAGAGAGTGAGATGGTCACTTGAAAAAGGCATGAGTTTCGATAATGCATTGCCTGAAACTGTATTTTACCAATACGAGTTTATTATGTCATGTAATATGGATTGTATGCTGGCGACGATCCTGTGGCGTAGTATGTATGACGGACCCCAATCTTTTCGGCAAACTCGGATTTGGGGCTTGGCCACCGAGTTAAGGGTGGAATCCATATAGCCCATGGATTGGTATGAATGTAGGGTGATTCATCTAGCTCAGAATTAAAATAAACAGTTGAGTGATGACTTACAAGAATGTTTTGAAGCTCTTGAATTTTACCCGTGTTTTTTTTTATATTTAATATGTTAAATTATTTTCTTAATATTCTCAACTATTTTATATGGAATATATGTTGTTTTGGTTAGTTCTGCATACCAATACATATCAGGTATTTATCGTCCTTTGTGGCGGCTACATTGTCTCATAATGGAGGATCTGAGGCTGTCTTGTGGTCCAGTTCAGCAGTAGTAGATTGTTGAAGGAGTTCAGATTTGGTGATCCTCCCTTACTTTGGAAGGTATCCTATCCATGTGATAGTTTTCAGTTGTTTTATGGTCCGACCAGGGGCCTTGTCCCAGTTTAGACAGACTATTATTTTCAGTTCAGTAGTGGCTTCGTAGATTGTCTAGATTGGATTTAGGGTTTTCCCTTTTGATACGATGTTATGAAGTTTTAAGTTTGATTTTGGGACTACCATGTTTTCAATTTATATTCCCCACTTTGATTATGTATGGATTATGCTTATGATAGTATGCTAAGGGGTTTCTTGGGCCTTCGTAGTTCATGATACCCATCGTAACTAGGGCCTCATCTCAGGTCATGACAAGCTTGTATCAGAGCATGATTCATGGTCCAAGGATGTCTATGAAGTTGTGTCTAGTACTGTCTTGCTTATGGGTGTGTTGTGTACCACACTTATAATCAGGAGGCTACTGGATATTTAGAAGTTGTTTCTTATTCTTTCATACTCTAGTTCATGCTATAACATCATCCATATGAAAGATATCCAAATTCTTTACTTACTTTAATATTATAAGATATGTCTCATTGTTGAGGCGATTCAAGCACAAAGGCTTAGAGTCTAAACGATGTGGTCCTTTTTGATTTTGTTATCAATAAAGTTATGAGATAACACAAGGATGTGAGAGAAGTCTATTAGTTCTTCAAAGTGTATTTATTTGAGTGTATACCTCTATCTTAATGTAATCGTGCTTTTCAGCCTGAGTTACAAAGTATATTCAATCCCTTTTAGAATCTTTGTTGCAAATGTCATGCTTAAGGGTAGAGATATATAGCAGAATGGGAACAATATTTTTACCCGATTAGTAGTATATGTTAATGTATCATGACCTATTGGTAGTAAATTGATTCCGAAGTTAGTTATTGAAGTCACAAGTATAGAAGTCAGAGTGAGGGTGATTTTTTATAAATAAGTAGTTTTAGCTGTATAACCCTTGAGGGGTCGTTTGCTCTTTTATGGTGATTGCCTAATATTGTAGCAAGATTTTTAGTATGTATGGTAGTCTGTGGAGGAAGTGTTTGGCTGTGATTATTATTTACTCAAAATAGAGAAGGAGCCCAGAGTAGATAGTTATGGTAGTTATAGAAATCATTTATAGGTTGTGAACGGAAAGAGGTAGATTAGTCAATAACTTATGGGTAGAGACTCATTAGTATATATTGAATTCGAAGGTAGTGGGGATGTATGTATGGATAAATAAATATGATGTGATAAAGTGGAATATACTGATAAGATTGTAATGGGTTATATTCTAAGATTAAGATCGAATATCTTTATTATGTGACTTTACCCCTCTTGATTGTCTTTTCTCCAGTAGTTGTAAACTAGTACTACATGTGAGAAGGTATGTAGTGGATTTTGAGGTGTAGTAGTAATGTCATGGAGGAGATATGATTGTAGGTAGTAATTAAGTAAAATGAGGTATTTGGGTTGATTTCCCAATTTGATGGACTAGTATAGTATGTGGCATGCTTCATCGGTGGTGCATGATTAGTGCTAGACTATAGGCTTAAACTTTAGATGTGGAGTGTGGTGGTAAGAATAATAGCTTAAGATTAATGATGCATGTTTTGTGGGAATGAATTAGGAGGCTTGATGTGATGTGTGACAGATCCTAGGTTGATAACTTATAGAATTTTAGTGGATAATTGTGATAGTAATACATGAGGACTAGTGTTAAAATGATTGTAAGACCCCACATTTTTGGGCTAGTCTTTGAACCATCGTTCCTACGTGTATAAGTTATAATCCGAATGATTCCCATGTGAATATAAGTTTCATGATCTTTATCCTTATCTTTGATATGCGTTCGAGGTGAAAAATGTTCATTAGAATCACTTAAAACAAAGTTGAGCTAAGAGACATTGATTTATCCAAAATTTGATATTCGATTTTACAAGGGTCGACTTTGAATGTGTATAACTTTTCATATACATAGAATTTTGCAGCTCAAGAACCACCAAATTGTAGATAATTGAGTCAGATTTTCAACAATACCAATTTTGCCTTAATCTAATACCTGAGAGAAAAGTTATGGCATTTTTCATGTGAGGCAGTAAGCCAACGCAATTAGGGCATGGCGCACCAATTTCTCGACACGATAAGTGATGCGATGCATTGCTGTACCAACGTGATATCCGATATGATGCGGAGCTTTTTCACACATTACATCAATTCCTAAAGGTTCTAGGGTCACTTTGGTAATTTTTCCTCACCCAAATCCTTCCATAACACATAATTTCATCCCCCAAGGAGCATTAGTTTCCCCTTTACTCATAATTTCTCTCCAAGAAAGCCTCCCTCTCTCAAGAACAAACCCTAACCTCCATCCAAGAACTTTAGTACTCCATTACAATCTCCTCAAGATAAATAAGAATTTAAGTTCTCTAGTTCAAGAATCCCAAGAAAAGCTTTCAAGATCATCTCCAAGGGTTTCAAAGTCAAGCTTTCTACATCAAATTCATGATTTCTTTAAAAATCCATCTAATTAAGGTATGTGGGATTTCATCCATGGGCCCCTTTTCACCCATGGAGCCCAAAACCCATTTTTAAGTTCAGAGTTAGGATCTTTACATGTTAATATGAATTATATCCATGAAATTTCATAAATTTTGCATATGTATCATGTTTACAAAGAGTTTTCGTTGAAATTGCCTTGATATGTTCGAAGGGTGATTTTCATATGTTAAATCCTTAACCCATGTTTCTAATATTGAAATTTATGTGATTTTCATGGTTTAACTACTCCTATGTTTTAACTCATGATCCCCATGTGGTTGATTTCAAGTTAAGAGTATATGTGTTTTCAAGTAGAATGAGCCAATACATATTTTGAATGTTATGATCTTCATATCAAATCCCTAAGTTGTGAATTGATTCGTGTAACCATGATATTTTTGCATGCTTGCTCATTCGCATGCACAAGTTTATGGTCCCCATGTGTTTGTTGAAAAGCCTAAGTATTGAATGTTGAACAATGATTCCCTTCTATGGTTTCAAAGTTTTCATGTGGTCCTATTGTTATTGTTATCGAGTCCTGGGGGTTATGAATACCCGAAATTTAGTTGTTTACTTAGTTTTTAGTATCCTCAGAATGATTTCAGTTAAACCATGGGCTTAGTTAATTTCTCAGTTGTTACTATCGTAATGAGCACTATAAGTCATGAAATCATGTTCAGTTAAACTCAGTCCAATTTTAGTTCCAGTATCATTTTATACATTAATAATTACCTCAGAGTTCATATGCACTGTTATTTTCAGAACACTATGACCTGAGCTTATCAGTTTTTAGTTATCAGTGCATGCACCAGTTAGTATTTCAGTTTTTTTCAGTTGGAGTAGGATTTAGCACCGAGTAACAAAGGAATGACGTCTCCCCCGTCAGTTAGGTATGAGATTTTAGTAGCAGTCCCTAAGTTCCATACCTATGGCACCATCATAATTTTGAGGGGTCCCCCATCAGTTAGGCATGACACCCTCGTCCTTCGGGACTTCAGTTTAGTGATCACTACGGTTCAGGTTCTATTCCGATGGAAAGAATAGAACAACTCTCCTCAACGCGGGTCAAATGTTGAACTCCATGATAGCTTACATGGTTTATATCGGTTACATGATAGCTCCCATATTCTCAGTATAGTACTCAGTGTCTTTTCAGTTCAGGTTTGCTTGACTAAGTGTACAGACTTTCAAATATTCAGCTTAATAGCTTTTGGCCTTTCAGATTACAGATTATCTCAGTGACATAATAGATATATAATTAGTCTTGCATTCTCAGATTTTACAGTTTTCACGCATTTTTGCTCATTTATCTAATGATTGTGCAGCAGTTCATATTTCATATATTAGCTACTCAGTATGTCGATGCTAGTTATCCCTTTTCCTAGTTTTCAATTATTTCATCACCCAGACATCGGTTATTCAATTAATTAGATCAGCTCAGTACATGTATGTTTGGTTTTTATATGTTCATGTTTACATGCTTTACCATATCCCAGCTTTTGTTCTACTTATTTTACGAAAGTAAAGTTTTAAGAAACTAAGTGTAGTGATTCACCATCTTACCAAATTATGTTTGTTGCTAATGATTTTAAGATAATTTAGCTTTCAATTTATTCCAGCCTATTGGTGAGTCTACTCATACTTATCATGCATGCTTTAAGATTTTATATATATATAAAATCAGTTTTACTTATTGCATTCACCCCCGCTTACTCAGTATATTCCAGAAGTACTAATCCATATATATATCTGTGTGGCTACATTGTTTCATAATGTCGGTATCTGTTGTAGTCCACACATCATAATCAGACAGTTGCAATTTCTAGCCGGCAGGTAACGAGTTCTCCTATTTCAGGGACTTCAGTCAGCTATTGTTCGTGTACTTTACTTTGTTACTCATATGTATTGATTAGTGGTAGTTGGGGTCATTTCCTAACAATCTATAGTCAGCATAAAGAGGCTTTACAGTATATTCAGTTCCAGGTACTCATGCTACACTCCTAATGATCAATAAAATTCAGTTTATGTCATCTATGCCCTCAGTTTAGCTCTCTTCAATGAATTCACGCTTTTGATACTCTATTCCCCAGGCCTCAGTAAAGTGTCAAGTTATACATAGTATCTCTTCATATTTAAGGTTCTCATGTTCTAACCTTTCAGAGACCTCTCCTTATGTAAGTATAGTGGTGATGAGTAATTATTTGGCTTGGAGAAATTGATGTATGTTTGTTGGATCTAAGGTGCCAAGTTTTTTTTTATATATTTCATGGTTACTTGAAATTTTGTGTGTGATTTTCTAAAGAATAGTGCATAGAAATTGTTAATTATAGAGGTTTAGAGAATGAGAGAAAGATGCTTTTGAGTTGTTTGCCTAGAAGTTCGGGTGTAGTTATGAAGATTGGCTTGAATGCTATGTTGGTGTATAAGTAAATGAATGCATTATGAATAAGTGGATTCATGGTAAGAGGTTAAAGTTAGTTGTTGAAGTAGGAATGAGTACTATTCTTGATATGAGAAGTTGTGAAAATGCAGGGTATATTGAATTCATGATTCAGACTAGTATTATAGTGTTATGTGTGCACTTTGTAGATTCGAGTAGGCTTGAACATAGTGAGAGAATTCAGTTCAGCTCAGACTTTAGTAGGTAGAGTTATCAGTGCCCATGTGAATATTTTAAGTAGCCTCAAGTAAAGTGCATTTTTGAAGTGGAATGTACAGTTGAGTATAAGCTTTCAGTATGAGTTAGTCCATATAGACAACAATTCAGTTTAGTAGTCAGACAAATAAGTTCCAATTTTTTTCCATCTTTCCTATTTATGAGGTAATTCACGTCCATGCAAATTTCAAATTCAGCTCAGTTCATGCATATGCATCAGTTTTAGATTCTAGATATTTAGTTCGGATTCAGTCTGTAAGTGTCATGTGCATCATCTCAGTATTTCCTTAGTATTTCAGCCAAGTTAGTATCATTCGGGGGATGAAATATCCCAAAAGGGATATGTATTGTAATACCCCAAGTATTAATGTCCTAAATCTCTCATCTTTTCTTTATGAAATCATATCCAGCCTAAAGTAATGGTTGGTCATAAGTTGACTCTCTCATTTCTATCTCAGCCTTATAACCATTCTCACGTCATTGAATGTATTCATGAAATCAGTTCAGTTCATGTATCATGCTTAGTATCTCCAAGTCAGGTATGTTCAGAATATGATCTCAGTTACCTTCGTACAACACTCTCAGTCTAACCAGTTCATTCGAGGATGAATGTTTCCAAGAGGGAGATAATATAAGACCCCGCAGTTTTGGATTAGTCTTTAAACCGTCGTTTCTACTTGTATAAGTTATTGTCCAAATAATTCCCATGTGAATATAAGTTTCATGACCTTTATCCTCGTGTCTGATGTGCTTTCCAGGTAAAAAATGTTCATAAGAATCATTTAGAGCAAAGTTGAGCTAAGAGCCTTTGATTCGTCAAAAATTTGGTATTCGATTCTACAAGGGTCAACTTTGAACATGTATAAATTTTCATATACATAGAATTTTGTAGCTCAATACCCACCAATTATAGATAATTGAGTCATCTTTCCAACGATGCCAATTTTGCCTTAATCCAATACCCAAGTGAAAAGTTATGACATTATTCGTGTGAGGTAGTAAGCCAAAGCGATTGGGGGGCGACGCACCGATTTCTCGACTTGATAAGTGACGCGATGTGTTTCTGTCCCAATACAATATCCGATGTGATGCATATCTTTTTCATATGCTGCTTCAGTTCCTAAAGGATCTTGGGTCACTTTAGTCATCTTTCCTCACTCAAATCCGTCCATAACACATAATTTCAGCCCCCAAGGAGCATTAGTTATCCTTTACTCATAATTTCTCTCCAAGAAAGCCTCCCTCTCTCAAGAACAAACCCTAACCTCCATCCAAAAACTTTAGTACTCCATTACAATCTCCTCAAGATAAACAAGAATTTAAGTTCTCTAGTTCAAGAATTCTAAGAAAAGCTCTCAAGATCATCTCCAAGGGTTTCAAAGTCAAGCTTTCTACATCAAATTTATGATTTCTTCAAAAATTCATCTAATTAAGGTATATGGGAGTTCATCCAAGGGTCCCCTTTCATCCATGGAGCCCAAAACCCATTTTCAAGTTCAAAGTTATGATCTTTACATGTTAATATGAATTATATCCATGAAATTTCATGAATTTTGAGGATGTATCATGTTTACAAATGGTTTTCATTGAAATTGCCTTGATATGTTTGAAGGGTGATTTTCACATGTTAAGTCCTTAACACATGTTTCTAATATTGAAATTTATGTGATTTTCATGGTTTAACTAATCCCATGTTTTAACTCATAATCCCCATGTGGTTGATTTCAAGTTAAGAGTATATGTGTTTTCAAGTAGAATGAGCCAATACATATTTTGAATGTTATGATCTCCATATCAAATCCCTAAGTTGTGAATTGATTTGTGTAACCTTGATATTTTTGCATGCTTGCTCATTTGCATGCACAAGTTTATGGTCCCCATGTGTTTGATGAAATGCCTAAGTGTTGAATATTGAACAATGATTCCATTCTATGGTTTCAAAGTTTTCATGTGGTCTTATTATTGTTGTTACCGAGTTCTAGAGGTTATGAATACCCAAAATTAAGCTATTTACCTAGTTTTCAGTATCCTCAGAATGATTTCAGTTAAACCATGAGCTTAGTTAATGTAACACCCCACATTTTTGGGCTAGAATTTAAATCGTTAGTCCTATGCATACAGAATTAAACCCAATGATTCTATATCTATATATGTGTGATGATTAGTTCTATAGTGTTAAAATGTTCTTTTATATCATTCGAGGTCATAAAAATCTCATAACTCAAAGACGAGTTGAGAACATTCCTATCAACTAAGTTTTAGTGAACATTTCAGCTTAGGTCAACTTTAGATGACCATTAATCCTTGTACATAATTAATTATATATCCTACTATATATCATATGAAAGGTCTTTGAATCTTCTTTTCAACGCATTTTGTTTCACCTTAATCCGATATCGAAGCGAAAATTTATGCTCATTTTACTTCAACATGTTTGTCTGTCAACAAAGTGACAACCTGAGTTGATAGGCCATCACCTAAGTGACGACCTATCAGCCAAGTCGTTACCCCAAACCAGTGAGCCATTATTTTTAGCTTCCAAATAATGACCTGAGTTGATAGGCCATCACCTAAGTGATGACCAATCGGCCCAAGTCGTCACCCAAGACCAGCAACTCATAAAATTAGCTTCTGAGTGATGACTTGGTGCGATAGGTCATCACTTGGTTGATGACTTATCATCCAAGGTCATCACCATTAAAATTCAGCAATTCCCACACAGATTTGAAGGGGTATTTTGGTATTTTTTCCTTACTTCCCACAACTTAAATCACGCATAAAACCCTATTAGTGATAAAATATCAGTTTCTCATCACTCATAATCCTCTCCACTCTCAAGAACAAGAAGAATAGGGTTTCCTCTCAAGATCATCTCCCAAGAACAAGATTCAAGACCTTCTTCAAGAAAACTAAAAAATTGTAATTCCCAATCCAAGAACGTTCAAGAAAAGTTAAGTCTCTTTCAAAATAATAGCTGCAAGGTATGTTAGATGTTCATCCATGGGCCCTTTTCACCCATGGAGTTCAAGAATCCATCTTTTATGTTTTAAATCATTAAATTACATATTTATAATGATTTATATCCATGAAGTTTTTATGAATTTTGATTATACATAATGATTATAATCTATTTTCATCGAAAGTAGCCCTTATTATATATTTTATGAATTATGTCCATGAACTTTCATGAATTTTGAATTTTATATCATGTTTACATAAAATTATTATTGTTATTAAACCCTACACATTTGAATGGTGTTTTTCGCTGATTTAAGCCTTAATTGGTGATTTAGTAACAAAATCATGCTACTACTATATCTCTAAAACTATTCCTATGCTTAGCTTAAACCATGCATTGCAAGTGTTTGAAAAATGCCTAGATGAAAGAATTTTGATCAATGATTACATAATATGTCCCTAAAGCTTTAGAATGTTTTAAATATTATGGTTTCCATATCATGTTCATGCAAGTCCAGAATAAAACCCTCAATTTATGATTTGGTCATGTGATTTATGCTATTTTATCATATTTAAAAGAACCCCCATGTCAAAGTCTTGACCCCTATGCGATTGATGAAATGCTTAAGTGAATAATTATGAATAATGATTTTCTTCCATGGTTTCAAAGCTTTCATGTGTCCCTGTCGTTATTGTTATCGAGTCCTGGGGGTATGAATACCCAAAAACTTAGCTTTTTACTTAGCCTTAGTAGTTTCAGATAAACCATGAGCATCATCAATCCAGTCAATTATCTTATTCAATTAAACGTAGATCAGTTCAATAATTCAAGTCAGATTAATTAGGAGTAGGATTTAGCTCCGAGCGAATGCAGGGATAGAGGCTTCCTCGTCAGTTAGGCAGAGTTGCTAGTAGCAGTCCCTGTATTCTAGAACTACGTAGCCAGCGTAGGATGAGGAGTCACCCATCAGTTTAGGTTTGCCTACCTTCTAGGGGTCACCCATCAGATTAGGCTTGACTTTGCCCAGGTGTCACCCATAAGTTTAGGCTTGACATCCTAGTTTTTCAGTAGCTTAGTGGATCCACATAGTCATTGTTAGTACCTGTGGCACGGTACTAAAACCCTTTCAAATAGGGTTACAGGTTAAACCCCAACCAATTCAGAGCGGGGCATATCTGTTAGATGATACCTCCCACAGTCTCAGTCAGTAATCAGTATACTTTAGTTCAGATTTGCATTGGCCATAGCATACAATTATCAGTTATTCAGTTATCAGATTTTAGTATTTCAGTTTACAGACTATTTTTAGAATCATGTTATATGTTTGGTCATGCATTCTCAAATTTTACAGCATTCGTACATTTATATCAGTTATCTCATGTTATTCAGTCAGTCATTATCCATGTACATGAGCCCATGCATATCAGTCTAACCCCATTTAGCATACCAGTACATTCAAAGTACTGACCACATACTCTTTTCTTGTGCTATGATATCTCATATCATAGGTTTGGATGCTCAGGTTCCCAACCGTACGAAGATATCCCAGCGCACCAGTAGCAGCAGCAGTAGTGAGTCCTCATATTTTGAGGACCAATTATGATTATCTCAATATTTCAATTTCAGTAGCCAGTCGAAGTTAGTTGGGGACTTGTCCCATCAACTCCTTAGTTACTCAGTTAGAGGATTTCAAATACTTTTAGTCAGTTTTTAGTTTTTAGTTGTCATTATCAGCCATTTTATCAGTATTATCAGAAATTTTTTACAGACATTATTAGAACGATGATTTAAAAACTTATGGCATTCCAGTAAATTTCACATATTTTTCATGTTACATTGTTCAGTGCTCACAGCAGGTACCAATATAGCTTAGCTCGTGGTCCTTCAAGGCTGTAAGCACCGTGTGACACCCAGGGTGTACTCTCAGGGCATTATAAACTTGGTATTAGAGCCTAAGGTTTTAAAGTGTCCTAGGGATTTTTAAATTGACGTTGAGTAGACTCTTATACATGGGTGTGAAGAGCGCTACACTTATGGACAGGAGGCTTTAAGATATTTTAGAAAAAAATTTCCCTTTTTTCATGTCTCAGATCATACTATAGCTCGGTTCTCTAAGAAACTTATGTAGATTTTGGTCATACTTCACTCATGTCAACTCTACCTTACTTTCGAGTAACAAAAATAGAGAAGCTCAAATTCCAACAGATAGGGCTTTTTTAGACAGTCCCCGCAGACAGTATGGGATTGCCGCAGGCTCAAAAGTATCTCAACAGTTCTATTATGTTTCAAAGTTTTAAAGATTTCATTCATGATCATGAAATTTTTCTTGCACTAATACAAAGTTAGATGTGCCCTCAAATCCCTTCTCAGAATCCTATGATAGCGTATAACCTATAGTTAGAAATATGAACCCACAAGTTTCGTAGTAGTAGAGTAGGGATAGTGCTATCTGAATTCAGTAGATTTTGCATTCATGGGCTAGTTTTATGAAAGGTGAATCAGTAGGCTTGAAACAGTGTATGTAAGAATTTAAGTTTGGTAATTCAAAGTTATATGTGTTGTTGATGTTGGTGTAGTGGTAATTCTCATGGTTTTGGGAAAATATAAGTTTAGATATGTGACATTTGAAGGCTATGATGAAAGTAGTATGGTTATTAAAGATTTGCGGATATTTCTGTTATGTGTTAGAATCTAGTTTGAATCTTTGAAGGTTGAGCTAATAGAAAGAGAAGTGGAAAATTCTAAGTTAGTCAGTTCTTAAGTTTTTACATGATGTATTTTCAGGATATAGAAAGTTAAGAGTTCTATCTCAGAAGGAAGTATCAGCAGTATGGTTTTACACTTTAAGATGTTGTCCTTCATAGTGGTTTAGTGATTATATGAATTATTATACCCCAGATTATAAAATAAAGTGGTTTTAGTTCAGTTTAGACATATTGATTAAGTGGTTCACAGAATTAGAATGATGGCCTTAAGCTAAGAAGGGAATGATAGAACAAGTAACCAAGTCAGGCTCTCAGATCCTAGTAGTGATGCTAGTATGTGTAAAAAAAATAGTAGGAGAGGTTGATTCCCAACCCGTTCTTATCTCAGTGCAAGGTTTCTCAGTCATCACAATATATACTCATTCCTTACATATCATCCCTATGATCATATCTCATACTCGTGCACTTTATAGAAAATCAAGTACTAGTAAGAGGAGTTCCAATTCACCCAATAGTATGAATTATATTCCATGAAGTTATGAACTCCAAAATCAGGTCATGTAGCTCATGACTCATGTATTCATTCTTTATAGTATGTTTAGTTCCAGTACTCATGCTACACTCCTAACGATTAGCAAAATTCAGATTATGTCATGTATATCCTCAGTTTAGATCTCTTGATGAAACCATGATATTGATATTCTATTCCTCAGGCTTATTTAAAGTGTCAAGTTCTGTATAGTGTTCATTCATGCTTTAGGTCCTCATGTTTTAGTCTTTCAGTGACCTCTCCTTATGAAATGATATAGTGATTAGCAATTCCTTAGATGAGAGAGAGTAAATGTTTCATGTTAAAGAAAGATTGTTGCATACTTATTTTATTCGAGGTTGTAGCTATGAAGATAAGCTTGAATGTCATGTTGTTGTGTAAGTGGATAAATGCATTACGTGTTAGTAAATTTTTAGTAAAAGTTATATTTAGTTGTTGAAGGGGTAATCAGGATTAATTAGGGGATAGAAAGTTATGAAAATGCAGAGTGTATTGAATTTATGACTCAGACTAGTATTCTAGTGTTATGTGTGCATTTTGTAGATTCGAGTGGCCTTGTACATAGTGGGAGAATTCAGTCCAGCTCAGAATTCAGCATATAGAGTTATCAATGCCCATGTGAATATTTTCAGTAGCCTCAAGTGAAGTGCAGTATTAAGGTAGAAGGTATAGTTGAGAAAGAGTGTCGAAGAAATACTCTAGTTAAGTATAATCTTTTAGTATGAGTTAGTTTATATAGCCAATAATTTAGAACAGTCAGGTAGACAAGTTTCTATGGTTTTCATCTCTCCTATTCAGGAGAAAATTCCTTCATGACCATGCAAGTCATTACCTCAGTTCAGTTCATGCATCAGGTATCGGTTGTAGATTCTATATATTAAGTCATGATTCAGTTCATAAGTTTCTCGTGCATCATCTCAGTCTTTCCTTAGTAATTCAGCCAAGTTAGTATCATTCCGGGGCGTAGTTGAATATTGACTACATGTCATGTCCTCAAAATTTTAGTATGATCTTGTTGTCATTGCTTATGTTCACAAAATTCTGTTCAGTTATGTATTATGTTTCAGGCTCAGTCAAGTAATCATGTTTGCAGTCATGCATGTTCAGTCTATTATCTCAGTTCTCCCAGTATTCTCGGTTGGCCAATCTCATCCAAGGACGAATGTTCCCAAGAGGGAGATAATGTAACACCTCATATTTTTGGGCTAGAATTCAAATCATTGTTCCTATGCGTACAGACTTGAACACAATAATTTTATGCCTATATATGTGTGATGATCAGTTCTATAGTGTTAAAATGTCCTTTTATATCAGTCGAGGTCATAAAAATCTCCTAACTCAAAGACAAATTGAGAAGTTCCTATCAAATGAGTTTTAGTGAACATTTCAGCTTGGGTTAACTTTAAATGACCATTACTCCTCGTACATAATGAATTACCTCCTATATAACAACTGAAAGGTCTTTGAATCATCTCTCCAACGCATTTTGTTTCACCTTAATCCGATATCGGAGAGAAAAGTCTATCAACAAAGTGACGACCTGAGATGATAGGCTATCACCTAAGTGATGACCTATCAGCCAAGTTGTCACCCCAAATCAGTGAACCATTATTTTCAGCTTCCAAGTGGCGACCTGAGTTGATCTTCCATAACCTAAGTGATGACCTATTAGCCCAAGTCGTCACCCAAGACCAGCAACTCATAAAATCAGCTTCTGAGTGATGAATTGGTGTAATAGGTCATCACTTCATTGATGACTTATCAACCAAGGTCGTCACCCTTAAAATTCAGCAATTTCCATTCGGATTCAAATGGGTATTTTGGTCTTTTTACTTGCTTCCCATGACTTAAATCACGCATAAAATCCTATTAAGTGATAAAATATCAGTTTCTCATCACTCATAATCCTCTCCACTCTCAAGAACAAGAAGATTAGGGTTTCCTATCAAGATCATCTCCCAAGAACAAGATTCAAGCCCTTTTCAAAGAAAACCAAGAAATTGTAATTTCCAATCTAAGAACGTTCAAGAAATGTTAATTCTCTTTCAAGATCAAAGTTGTAAGGTATGTTAGATGTTCATCCATGGGCCCTTTTCACCCATGGAGTCCAAGAATCCATATTTTATGTTTTAAATCATTTAATTACATGTTTATAATGATTTATCTCCATGAAGTTTTTATGAATTTTGATTATACATGATGATTACAATCTATTTTTATTGAAAGCAACCCTTATTACATATTTTATGAATTATGTCTATGAACTTTCATAAATTTTGAATTTTATATCATGTTTACAAGAAATTATTGTTGTTATTAAGCTCTACACGTTTGAATGGTGTTTTTCGCTGATTTAAGCCTTAATTAGTGATTTAGTATCAAAATTATGCTACTACTACAGGTCTAAAACTATTCTCATGCTTAGCTTAAACCATGCATTCCAAGTGTTTGATAAAATGCCTAGATGAAAGGATTTTGAACAATGACTACATAATATGTCCCTAAAGCTTTAGTATATATAAATATTATGGTTTCCATATCATATTCATGCAAGTCCAGAATAAAACCCTCAGTTTATGATTTGTTCATGTGATTCGTGCTATCGTATCATCTTTAAAAGCACCCCCATGTCAAATTCTTGACCCCTATGCAATTGATGAAATGCTTAAGTGAATAATTATGAACAATGATTTCCTTCCATGGTTTCAAAGCTTTCATGTATCCCTGTCGTTATTGTTATCGAGTCCTGGGGGTTATGAATACATGAAAACTTAGCTGTTTACTTAGTCTTAGTAGTTTCAGAATGGTTTCAGATAAACCATGGTCGTCATCAGTCTAGTCAATTATCTTATTCAGTTAAACTTAGATCAGTTCAGTAATTCGAGTCAGTTCAGTTGGGAGTAGGATTTAGCACCGAGCGAATGTAGGGATGGCGACTTCCCCGTCAGTTAAGAAAAGTCGTTAGTAGTAGTCCCCATGTTCCAAAATTACATAGATAGTGTAGGATGAGAATTCACCCATCATTTTAAGATTAACTACCTCCCAGAAGTCACCCATCAGATTAGGCTTGACTCCGCCCAGGTGTTACCCGTCAGTTTAAGCTTGATATCCTGGTTTTTCAGTAGCTTAGTGGATCCACACAGTTGTTGTTAGTACCTGTGGCATGGTACTAACATCCTTTAAAATGGGATTACAGGTTAAACCTCAACCAGTTTAGAGCGGGGCACGTCGGTTAGATGATACCTCCCACAGTCTCAGTTAGTAATCAGTATACTTTAGTTCAGATTTGCATTGGCCATAGCATACAGTTATCAGTTATTCAATTATCAAATTTCAGTATTTTAATTTACAAACTATTTTCAGAATTATGTTATATGCTTGGTCATGCATTCTTAGATTTTACAGCATTTGCGCATTCATGTCGGTTATCTCATGTTATTCAGCAGTCATTATCCATGTACATAAGCCCATGCATATCAACCTAACCCCATTTAGCATACCAGTACATTCAAAGTACTGACCACATACTCTTTTCTTGCGCTATGATATATCATATCATAGGTTTGGACGCTTAGGTTCCCAATCGTACCAAGATATCCTAGCGCACCAGTAGCAGCAACAGTAGTGATTCCTCATATTCTGAGGACTAATTAGGATTATCTCAATATTTTAGTTTTAGTAGTCAGTCGGAGTTAGTTGGTGACTTATCCCATCAACTCCTCAGTTACTCAGTTAGAGGCTTTCAGATACTTTTAGTCAGTTTTTAGTTGTCATTATCAGTCATTTTATTAGTATTATCAATATTGTTTTACAGACATTATTAGAACTATGATTTAAAACCTTATGGCATTCCAGTAAATTCCATATATATTCCATGTTACATTGTTCAGTGCTTACAATAGGTACCAACATGGGTTAGCTCGTGGTCCTTTGGAGCTGTAAGCACCGTGTGACGCCCAGGGTGTAACCTCGAGGTGTTATAGTTAATTTATCAATTGTTATTATCATAATGAGCACTACTAGTCATGAAATGATATTAAGTTAAACTCAGTCTAATTTTAGTTCCAGTTTTAATTTATATATTAATAATTACCTCAGAATTCATATGCACTATTATTTCAGAATACCATGACCTGAGCTTATCAGTTATTAGTTATCAATGAATACACCAGTTAGTATTTCAGTGTCTTTCAGTTGGGAGCAAGATTTATCACCGAGTAAACAAAGGAATAGCATCTCCCCCATCAGTTAGGCAAGATACATTAGTAGCAGTCCTTAAGTTTTAGACCTAAGATGCCACCATAGATTTTGAGGGGTCCCATGTCAGTTAGGCAGTTAGGCATGACACCCTCGTTCTTTGGGATATCAGTTTAGTGATCACTACAGTTCAGGTTCTATTTCGATGGCAAGGATAAAATAGCCCTCCTCAATGTGGGTCAAACATTAGACTCCATGATAGCTCACATGGCTTATATCGATTACATGATATCTCCCACGGTCTCAATATAATATTCAGTGTCTTTTCAGTTTAGGTTTGCTTGACTAAGTGTACAGACTTTCAGATATTCAGTTTAATAGCTTTCAGCCTTTTAGATTACAGATTGTCTCAGTGACATAATAGATATATACTTAGTCTTGAATTCTCAGATTTTATAGTTTTCATGCATTATGCTTAGTTATCTCATGATTGTCCAGCAGTCCGTATTCATATATGAGCTACTCAGTATGTCGACGCTAGTATTTTCCTAGTTTTCAATCATTTCATCACCCAGACATCAATTATTCAGTTAATCAGATCAGCTCAGTACATGTATGTTTGGTTTTTCTATGTTCATGTTTTTATGCTTTACCATATCCCATCTTCTGTTCTACTTATTCTACAAAAGTAAAGTTTTAAGAAACTAAGTGTAGTGATTCACTAGCTTATCAGATTATGTTTGTTGCTAATGCTTGTAAGATAATTCAGTTTTTGGTTTATTCCAACCTATTAATGAGTCTACTTACACTTATCGTGCATGTTTTAAGATTCTATATATATATGAAATCAGTTTTACTTATTGCATTCACCCCCGCTTACTTAGTACATTCCAAAAGTACTGATCTAGATATACGTCTGTGTCGCTACATTATTTCATAATGTTGGTACCAGTTGTAGTCCACACATCATGATTAGATAGTTGTAGTTTCTAGCTAGTAGGTGATAAGTTCTCCTATTTTGGGGACTTCGGTCAGATATTGTTCATGTACTTTACTTTATTACTCATATGTATTGATTAGTGGTAACTGGGGTCATGTCCTAGCTATCTATAGTCAATATAGAAGAGGCTTCATAGTTGTCAGTCAGAGTCAGTCATATAATTTCAGCTCTCTCTTCAGTATTATCGGATTATAACCTTTATTAGTAGTGCTTTTATCCAGATTATGCCATGACTATGTTTCTGAATAGTAGAACTAGTCATTTAATATATTATATTTTTGTTGCTCAATAGTATGCCAGTTTATGGGTTAGCTTGGGACTACTTGTGGTTTCAAGCACCGTGTTACAACTAGAGGGTAGTCTCGAGTCGTGACAATGATAAATTGTGGCTGAGTCATTAGGTGGATAAGAGCATTAGGTTTTATAAGAATAAGTTGAACCCCAGGTAACATGTGGTTGGATAACGTTTCATCTGTATAAGTGTCATGTGTACCTAGTTTACATTCTTGAATTTTGTAGTATGGACAAGTTTTATAGTATGGAGAAGTCTGCGAGTTGTTGTATGGTGTTCTTTAGAGTTGAATTGAGGAAATATACTTAGGCAATATTCGCCTTTGGTCTAGTTTTACAAATTTTATTAAGTTGTAAGTTGTGTGATTAGAGGTCTAATGTTGGTGTGTCAAGTAGTGGAGAAAGGATCATTATGTGATAAGGAGTGTGAATGTGTGAGTTGTAAGGCGATGACTATAGAGGCCAGCAAAAGTTAAGAGTAGCATCCTAGAAAGTAATAACTTCAGGCTATAGTTTATAGGGGGGAGTTTAGCATTTATGTATATGGTGATACCCAATTGTGTTAAGTGTTGTACTTGTAGATTTAATGAGTTGTCATGTCCACAAGCCTAAGATTATGACTTTGATCCAAGAGGGAGATAATGGACTAAGGTAGGTCTTGAATTTTCTCATGGTGGCAAGTTTCAGAAAAGAGTCATGGCAAATCTATTCCTAGTAAAGGAAGCTGCTCCTACTTCAATTTAAGAGGTCATTCTACCTATTTCTTATGTATTCAATCCATGCCTATACCTAAGGTTCTAATTATCTATGCAACTTATGTCATGTTTCGACCTCCAAACTAGAAGCAATGATATCTCAGTAAATCTAGTCTTCATGTATTCAAGCTCTAAGCTATGATGCTCATGATCCATAAAAATTCATGTCTTATATCATGCTTAGTTCTAAGAAACTATGCTTTCTATATATTACCAATTCATTTTATATTGGGATTAGCCAAAGTGATGTGGTTCATGTAAACCCATGACTATCTCAGCTCTGAAAATGAAAAGCAATAGCTTCAAGTATCAATCCTTATCTCGATTGTTGACTTCATGAATTCCGATCTTATGTTATACAACTCATGATGTAAGTATTTCTCACTTTGGTCTATCCTAAGAACTCATGTTGTGCTGTTTTATGTCAAACGACTCTCTACTTATGACTGAGACTCTTGATATATAAAGTAATTCGTGTCTATTGTATCATATCTTCACCTCATGTCCCACCTTGAGTAATGCAATAGGTATATGTTATAATCGAATAGTGTTACTACCTTTCATGATATTTATGCTTGGGTCCCTCAATGACCCCCCGTATGTTAGTATGATGGTGGTATTGGAAGTGTAGTAATGTCTTAGATAAGGGAGTAAATGTTTCTTTTTATGTTAAGTTTTTGGTGTGACTACTCGACCTAAGGTTGTAGTTAAAGAAGGTAGAATGAGATGAACTCTCATTATGTGAATAGTTGGAAAGGAGATATGTGGCCAAAATCTTTGTGAGAATAATTGAATTTGTTGGTCTTAGTGGAGAGATCCATGAAATAGGTATAGTAATGACATGCTTGAATGTTGTCATTGATGAAAACTCAAACTAATGTTCCATGTGGTTAGTACTTATTGAATTAAGACCCGAGGTTATTGGATTATAGTGATGAGGTGAGGTGATTTCTTAATGGGTTGTAGAATATAGGGTCCCGTAGCTTAATTTAGAACCTTTTAACCCTGGGTTAGTCTTCAACATGGAAGTACAATGATGGGACTCAAAATCTTGTGGTTAGATGTGTTATGGGGGGGTTGTAAGTTGAAAATGATTAAGTATGTTATTTATTCTTTGGGGCATAGACGAGTAGTGTCTCTAAGTTTAAGTCTATTCATTGTATCTTGTAAGGTAAAGAAAGTTTCTATTCCTATCTCCCGCAAAACCTTATTCCATGTTGAGTATCAATGGAAAGTAGGCCTATGATCACCAAATAAACTCATGCTATATGATTGAGATGATTACGATCCCTAGAACTCATTTTCAATATCATGTCTATGTAAAGTCTCATTATCTCGTACTTCGTCCTTACACAATTCACTTGGCAATGTCATGAAACTCTTCTTGAGGTCTATTTATGTTTCATTGAGAGAAAATTCTTAGAGTAAGGTTACGTTCTTTAATCTATATTTCTACTGCTTCAACAATTTCTTACCCACCATTCAGGGATAAATGATCCTAAGGGGGAGATAATGTAAAACCTCACACTCTCGAGCTAACATTGAACCATCTTACCTACATTTATAGACCGGAACCCAAAGGTTTCTACATAGATATAAGTGTGAATGACACTTCCTTAGTGTGGAAATATAACATTCCATAGTTGTATCACTCAAATAACGCTCTCTAGAATGACCTTTAGGACACCCGTATCGATGGTAGGCCATGTTTAGATGTTGTGAGAGGTGTTGGGTGTGTTTTAGGACCTTGAAAATAAGTGTGCGTCATAAGGTAGACCCTATGCTAAGCTCGTGCATCGCATAGCCATCGCCAATATCCATTGGAATGGTTGTACAATAGGCATACGTCGCCCACCAGGGGCTAGGCGATTGGCACGTGTTACCTAATTAGGGCAAGGTGATTGTCGTGCATCGCCTACCTTGAGCTGGGCAATTTCCATGCGCAACATGGTAAAGGCAAAGCGCCGTAAGTGCTCTATTTTGTATTAATTTGAGGGCAATAAGGTATTTTTATCCTCCCATATCCATTTCTAAATCAATATGGATGAAACTAAAGTCCTTAAATATGTATTAACACTATTTAAATCCCTAATTCATCTTCCTTAAGAACAAGAAGAGAAAATTAACTAGGGTTTGGGGAATTAAGCTTCAAGGGTCAATTTTCTCAATGATTTCCTCAATTCAAAGGTATGTGGAACTATCCTAATTCTCATGGGCGTAAATTTCATGTTTTTAAACAAGTTTTAAAGATATATATGTATGTATATATAATGGTTTTTGGAAATTATTTAAAGAACATGCGTCATAAACCCATTTTGATGAAAGTACACAATTATCATGGGGTTTTCCCATAAGCTTGATTTATAATCTTGAGCATACATATTTGAGTTTGCAAAGTGATTTATGAACATGACTTGCGAAATTTCCCTCCCTATGATGAAATTTATGGTCTTAACATGTTATGAATTGCAAATTGGGTTTGAGAGCATAAATTATAAGCCCCTTTTTTATCATGAGATTTACGTATAACAACTGTTGGGGTTGTTTTACGAATAAAGATGATTCTTGAGTTTAAATGTCTCTTTACTTGTTATGGATGGTTGTTTCACGTGTTTTTCAAAGAGATAATTTCTATTCTAAATAATATGATTTCCTAATGAAGAAACTACATGTGCTTAAAGATTAAATTTTCCACTGCAGGTTTAAGTCTTGAAAATAAAGCGTGTTTGCATTAGTTTGCATATGCTTTTGAAATAATAACTCTCTTGTGATGTTTAAATTCTTTGGGTGGTCATTAATATGATTTTAAGTAAGAAGGGCTATGGATATGATGTGGTATGAAATGAATGACTTGTAAGTCTAGGTATGACGATACCTATTATGGAGTGCCCTTAACATGAAAGAAACAAGTGTTTTAAGAGCATGAAGCATGGTTTTAAAGGACTAAAAATGGGATTAAAGAGAGTGAGATGGTCACTCGAAGAAGGCATGAGTTTAGATAATGCATTGCCCGAAATCGTGTTTTGTTGATAAGGATTTATTATGTCCTGTAATATCAATTGTACGCTGGTGACGACCCTGTGGCATAGTATGTATGACGGACCCCAATCCTTGCAGCAAACTTGGATTGGGGGCTTGGCTACCGAGTTAAGAGCGGAGTCCATATAGCCCATGGATTGCTATGAATGTAGGGTTATCCATCTAGCTCAAAAGTAAAACAAATAGTTGAGTCATGACTTACAAGAATCCTTTGAAGCTCTTGAATTTTACCCATTTTTTTATATTTATTATGTTAAATTATTTTCTTAATGCTCTCGACTATTTTATATGAAATATATGTTATTTTGGTTAGTTCTGCATACCAATACATTTCAGGTATTGACCGTCCTTCATGGAGGCTACATTGTCTCATAATGTAGGAGCTAAGGCTCAGTCCTGCGGTCCAGTTTAGTAGCAGTATATTGTTCCAGGAGTTAAGAGTTGGTGAGCCTCACTTACTTCGGAAGGCATCCTATCCATGTGATAGTTTTTAGTTGTTTTATGGTCCGACCTGAGGCCTTGTCCCAGTTTAGACAAACTATTATTTTCAGTATAGTAGAGGCCTCGTAGAGTGACTAGATTAGATTTGGGGTTTTCCCTTTTGATACGATGTTATGAAGTTTTAAGTTTAATTTTGGGACTACCATGTTTTCAGTTTATCTTCCACACTTTGATTATGTATGGATTATCCTTATGATAGAATGTTAAAGGGTTTCTTGGGCCTTCGTGGTTTGACCAGGGCCTTGACTCGGGTCGTGATATAATATCTATTCTTGTAAATTATTTTTTGAAATGAAGAAAGTTGTGATATTATTTTTGTAATTCATCACATTATCTTTTTGTGTTAGTGCGTATAAATTGATAAGAATATAATCAATTATTTTGATGTAACTTATGTAACCACCAAAGCATGTTTTTTCTACTAATTCCTATTAATTGCCTACTCCTCAAATGATTATTCATATTCTTGTCATTTATCTGTGAAAGAAATTCGACACCTATATAAAGAATGTCTTCTTCTTTGTGTTGTAGTAGATGAAAAAAGAAAAAAAGATGAGAAGTATTATATTGTATTAGAGAGTAGTGTAGAAAAAGAGAGAGTTAACACAAAAGAATATTCTAAGTCTTCAACTGTATTCACTATACAAAGAAAAGTAAAAATATATTGAGGAAAGATGTTCTTTTGGTGAAAATTTAGACTCTTTAACTAATCTAGAGTTGCTTGAGTTATGATGTCGATAGGTTGTTGTATCCTGGAGGAGACAAGTCAAGAGTGATACTCCTGAATCGGTGTAGATTATGCTACAGTAAAATTGAATCTACTTAAAGGAAATGAGATATCCATTCCTCAGCTTTATTTATTATTTTTGGTATATTCTGCCAACAATTTGTGTTTTACTACTTGTCAATAATGACTTTAGAGTAAAAGAATGTGTCTATATTTGTTCATGGGATCTAGATATATAAATTTTCTCAGTTGTATTATAAAGGCCATTAGTTTAAGCATGAATTAGTTCAGTCCCATTTTATCTTAATTTGGAATAGCTTTTGTCTGATTACGTGAGACATAAATTTGTTCATTTCTTTTCATGCTCAATTATCATTTCCCTGCCTCCTATGGTGAATCTCTTCTTTTTTTTCATCTAGACAATGGTATTTGTTGCTGGTGGAGGTGGAGGGTATCCCGTGGATTTAATCGAGGTGCGTAAAAATTATCTTGAACGTCATAGTTATTAAAAAAAGTCTGATTTTTTGAGACTCTAGTAAGTTTCTTGAGAAGAATTGGTATAATAGACACCTTAAAGCCTTAATTGAAAAAAGAGATTGTTTTCTTTTTGGATTTACTTTTTAGGATTGGGGAGAGAAAATAGAAAAGGTGTGGGGTATGATCCAATTTGTAAAGTCCAAAAAGTTGTTTCCACTCCTTAAGTATTTTTAAAATACTTTTCACCCCCTCCTCTCATATTTCTTTAAGAATACCTATATTAATTTTCTCTCTCTCTCTCACTCTCACTCACCTTATCCTTCGACTTTCCCGCTTTCCCTTTCCCCAACATCCATTTTTGATTTCTATCTTTTCTAAAGCTCTAAGATCTTTCATCTTCCAATTCAAGTAAGTTCTCTCCATCCCCTGACGAATTTATCCTTCATATTAATGGGGCGGTTTTTTTTGCATTTTTTCAATTTTGATGTATGTCGATTGAGTTGATTTTGGATGAATAAAATTAAATTTTTTTAAAAAATGAAGCTTGATTTTACTAAAAATCTTTATTTTGAAGTTGATATTTATTCTATTATTGATGGATATTCGAAGGATTATGATTGTCCTTGCCGATTACATAGTGAATTTTTCTTTTCAAATTTCATTGATTAGTGTACTAGAAATCTGGATTTTCTTCAATCTAATGGTTCTTTAGATGCATGTTCATGTGGGGGACGATTTGATCATACATTATTATTGTTCTATTTAAAGAACGTTAGATTGATTAGGTATTTATTTAATTTGGATAAAAAAAATATTTTTTTAAACAATAAAACTTGGTTTTACTAAAAATCTGTATTTTTAAGTTGATATTTGCATGATTGTTGATGAATATTTGATGGATTATGAATGTCCTTGAGAATTGCATGGTGATTTTTTTTACAAATTTCATCGGTTAGTATGCCTAGAAATCTTGATTTTCTTCTTTTTTTTTTTTCAATATAATGATGTTTTAGATGCTTGTTCTTGTGGGGGATGGTTTGGTCATGCATTATTGTTGTTCTATTAATAGACTGTTTGGTTGATTAGGTATTTCTTTGATTTCTAAATTTATTTTTCAATTGTGCTTAACTGTAATGGTGTTTTAGATAGGGTTTTCTTCTTTTTTTTATTCTACATTCATCTGCTTGTGATGTTATCTTGTTAATAGATTGTTAGGTCGATTAGGTATTATTTTTGCTATGATAGTTGAGAAATCATGTTTTTTGTACGCAGATCATAAAAAATGGCTAGAGATGATAAATGTAAAGTTGTAGAAGTTGAAAAATCTGGAAAAAAGGTAGTTGATGATTCGGAGAATAGGAATCATAGTAATGAAGATGTTCAATCTTCTATTAGAGATGAGAAAGAAGAAATGAACATTAACAGTAGAATAGATAGGGAAGCATTGATCTTGCCCCATTAGGTTTAGTTCGGCTGAGAAGTTCGATCTTGCCACAGTCATGGATGATGTTGGATCCTTTTCGACTAAGATATTTGTTAGGTCTCATTTGAAATCATTTTATGAATTCAAACAAGTCGTGGTTGATCAACATCTCAAGTTGAGGTTTAAGAATTCTTTTTTTTTACTGGTTATGTGACTTGTCAGAACATTTGAAGTTCAATGGACAACATGTTCATTATACACTTTTTCGTTAAGTTCAACAGGACAACATGTTGCATGAAATGTGGTTTTGCATCAATAATAGACCGACATATTTTGACCTAAAGGAGTTTACACTAATTACCGGGCTAAACTATGGGCATTATCCTTGTGATTCAAAATATCTCTAAGTGATGGAGGAGGGTGAAACTTTTTTCCAAAGGATTGCAAAAAAAGAAGAGTGTTTGTGAAAAAGATTGTTGAAACTTGTTAGAGGTGGGAGGCTTGACAAGAAGGACAAGTTTAAATGCTGCTTGATTTGGTTCGTGCAGTGCATATTGCTTGCACTAAATTTGTCAGAAATCGTGGACATAAACATAATGGTGGATAACCTGAGCTTCTTTGAGAGATTCCCTTGGGATAAAGAGTCATTCCTATTGACTCTAGACTATCTAAAGAAGAGGATAGACTTTACCAAGCAGAGGAATACATATGTGATAAAGGAAGCTTCAGCGTACACGCTCTACGGATTCTCCTGGGCATTACTGGTATTGATTATAAATCATTAAAGTAGTTTATTCTATACTGTAATTTATTTATGATATCTATTATACACTAATTGATTTCTAAATTAGACTTTTTTCATCATAGATTTGAATATACGAAACCTTTTTCGAGCTCGATAGAAAAAATAATAAATCAATAGAAGACCCATTGTCCATTTTTCGATTGCTTAGATGCCACACCTCAAAAGCTGATAAACCGATCAAAGGTAATCCATATTTAAACGGATGGAGCATAAAAGTATGGCATTATTTTTAAAAATATTTTTAACACTATTGTTTTTGTTAATAATCACATTTGCCTATTTGTCTCTAGAGAATGCATCCGCACCTTATCCTCATGGTCCATGAAATAAAGAACAATACATGAAAAAATTTAAAGCATTCATTGATGAGGCAAATGACCCATTCATCAATGGCTTAAAGACCCATCGACATGGTGTGACTTTCATTACCTCATTGGGGGATGGTGAAGACGGGTACGATAACTAGGATTTAGGTGAAAATCCTGTATCAAGACATGTCACTCACAGTGTGGGGACAAGAAAACTGAGAGAAGTAAAAAAGAGATCGATAATCGATAATCTAAAAAAGCGCATGGTTAGGCTGGAGAAGGAGATGAATGATGTTATTAATTTTGTAAAAAAAGAAAGGCTAAGGAGAGCAGAAAAAAAAAGCAGATGAAGAAGGCAGAAAAAGATCAAGGTAATATCTCCTCAGTTAATTATAGAAGTTTCATATTTTATATAATTAATTTTTATTATAATAGAATCTATGTCGTGCTCTATTGATTGATATCATAATTCATTATAAACTCTAAATACTTAAAATACAAGTGTGCAGGTTCAAAGACAATCTATGCTAATGAGGTGATGATACCCGATGAAGAGGATGAAGACAAGCAAGAAGAAAAAGAAGAAAAAAATAAAAAAGTTGCTTGTGAAGAAGAAAACAAAGCTGATGAAGCAGTTGTTGTAGAGAAGAATAATCAGAATGAAGCCAAGCAAAAAGAAGAAGAAAAAATAAAAAAACTATTTGTCAACAAGAAAACAAAGAAGAAGATAGAGAGAAAGTAGGAGAAGAAGAAGAAGGAAAGAAAGCATCAATAGAAGAAGTAGAAAAAGAAGAAGAAAAAGATAAGACACCAACAGTAGAACAAGACAGAAAATAAAAAGAAGAAAAATCAAGGCAACAACATAAGGAGAAGAAGATAAATAAGAATAAGAAGAAGGAAAAAAGAAGACACCGAAAGATGATGATGAGAAAGATGAAGAAAAAAAGAATGCATCAGAAGAAAAAGCAACACTAGAGTAAGAAAAAATATTGTGGAGGAAGAAAAAGAAAATACAACAGTGGATATAAATGAGTTTCTTAAGGAAGTTGTTGATGACATCAACAATATTCTTGTGGAAGATAAGACAATTGATGAATCACAAAATAATTTATTATTTTTATTTGGGTGATGTTTTTGAGATAAGTTTTTTATTTGATTTCTATCTATGATGAGCTTAGGATTGAAACAATGAAGTTTAGAAAATGGCGGGGATTAACAATTTAAATTTTGTTTTAGCTCTAAATGTGTAGAGCTGAATAATTTTGTTGTATGTTTATTGTAATTGCTTTACAATTTATATAATCAATGTTAATACTTTTAGATTGTTGTCATTGTTGATTAAAGACTCTGATTAAAAGGTAAATCATATATATTACAGTGTTGAGTAGTTGACGAATAAAAAAGGTAAATCATATATAATATAAGTCAAAAGTAGTCGATTGATAAAAGACACACATAATACATTCAATCCCACTACACCCCTATTACACCTTTTCAAAAAGCCAAAACTAACAGTAAATCGTACACCATAATTTTTAGATCCTTCTCTTTTTCTTCAACCACAACCAACCTATGTTAAGTTGATCTCTCTCAATTTTGATGTGTTTCAACAATCCTTTTAATTGAACAATCTTGTATTTTAATTCTTTATATAATGTCATAAAAATATCCTTATTTTCTTCAAATTCTCTAAGCCTTACCAACATTTCAAACTTTACAACGCCTTAAAATTTTGATTCCTCAAAATTGAAAGGAATTCACTTGAAATAAGAGCATTCATAATTATCCTAAAAATAACGATGACAAATTAAAAAATTTTATTATGTAATGCACATAAATAATTTTTTGTTAAAAATAACATACCTTTCTAACTGTACAATTGTAGAATTTTTTACCTGAATTTTTATTGGTTCGTGATGTCTTCAAAACAGCGAAATTAACATAATGACAAATATAAGTACTTTTGCATATTTGAGATGGCTGAAATATTATTTTTGTTGAAACAAAATGAGAATGGTATGAGTAAAGGAACACGGAGGAGTTCAAAGAGGTCCCATTCATTTATATAGTGGGGCTATCAAAAATGTGATCATTGAAGAATTAAAAAATATGATCGTTGGGGAATGAGCAGACCGTTAAGGAACGATCATACACCATACAAATGATTTATCATTTACTTCAAACGTGGTCTAAAGAATATTTTTGTCTTCTATAATCGATTATTAAGGTTTATTATATACTCTATCATTGTTAGACCACCTAAAAGGATTGTAATTTTAAACAAGGTGCAGTTGGAGCTTCTTAAAATTGACAAAGTAAGACACATTGAAGAAATACTAAACTATGCAAATTCTTATTATATACTGATGTCGTCGTTGATTTCTGAACATGTACGATTGTTTGTCAATTTTTCAGCAAATCATTTAATGACCAACGCGAAGGTCTGTGATAGACTGACTAAATATATGGACAAGTTAACATTATGACAAAAAATAGAATTTAAATTAAATAAAATTAAAATAGGTCAATTAAAACCACTCAAACATTGTAATGCAATTCAGATACATCAATGGTGACACCACGTCATTTTTTAATATTATCTAGTGATATTTAAGGCATGCTATAGTCGTAAATCACTGAGATGAGATTAAAAGGAAAAGAAATAAAATAAACCACATTCAAGTAATTTAAAACAACAAGATATCATCACATGAGATTACACGTGATCTTGTGAGTATAAGGAAGAGTAAAGGTTGTGACTTGTGGGTGTTCATAGGACAAGTAATGTTTGAGAATAAGTAGCCCTTCTTAATGCAGACGTTTGTTCTGATTAATTGGATGTTACTATCATTGCTCTTTATTATACTCATTTGATCGAGTGTTCAATTATTTTGTACTCTCATATGATGATATTTAGTCATTTTCATTGCTCGAATGATTTTTATTTTATTTTATTTCTTTCTTTTTTAATCCTACCTTACTTGTCACTAGACTCAGATATTATAGATAAACGTATGCATCTATACCAAACTAAATAAATAGTCATGTATCAACCAATTAAGTCTACATCGAGAAGGACTACTTGCTCTCAAACATTACTTATCCTATGAACACGCACAAGTCACAATCATGACTCTTTCTTATACTCATTAGATCATGTGTAATCTCATGTGATGATATCTAGTTGTTTTAAACTGCTTGGATGCTTTTTATTTGTTTTATTTTATTTTATTTTATCTTATTTCTCCTCTTTTAGTCTAATCTCAGTGATTCACCAATTATAGCATGCCTTAAATATCACTCGATCATGTTCAAAAGTGATATGGTGTCACAGTTAATGTATCTAAATTTCTTTACAATCTTTGAGTGGTGTTAATTGACCTACTTTAATTTAATTTAATTTAATTTTTTTTTGGATCATAATTTAACTTGTCCATATATTCAATTGGTCTATAACAGACCTTTGCTTTGGTCATTAATCAACTTGCTGAAAAATTGATAATATATCGTACATGTTCAAAAATCAAAAACAACATCAATATATAATAAAGGATTTGCATAGTTTAGTATTTCTTCAATGTGTTCTTAGTTTGTCAATTTTAAGAAGCTTCAACTGCACCTTATTTAAAATTACAATCCTTTTAGGATGTCATACAATGATAGAGTCTATAATAAACCTTAATAATCGATTATAGAAGATATAAATATTTTTTAAATCGAAATTACATTGCTATTACATATATCAGAAATTGCTATTACCAGAATATCGGGACAAAAATTAGAAATTACTATTACATTGCAATTACATATATCAATAAAGGGACAAAAAATCAAAAGTTAAAGACAATGTTGAAGATAAATTTAACACAATATTGTAGAGAAATGAAAGATTTTATATTAAACAAGTTCATTTCTATTACATTCGAACAAAAAACTGCAAAAAAGGCAAAAAGAAAAAAACTTTCATTAACAAAATCAAGCCACCATGAAAACTCTCACAATGAACTTTAAGCAAAAACAACAAAAAGCTAAACTACTCTACACTACGGGGATGTTGGGAGAGATGATGAGGTCATTGGGGTTGAGATGGAGCCTCTCCGCTATGGCTCAAAGGAACCGAGCCATTTGATGGAGCTCCATGTCCAGACGCTGCTGATTAATGGCAAGGCCTCGGAACAAAAAGTCCAGATCATTCCTCAATCAGAGCAAATCTTGGTTTCTTGTGGTTCACATTCTTCAAAGGGCTCGAAGATTATACCTTCTTCTGACCATTGTTGTAGTTGTTTTCTTCTTATTGAGGAAGATGAAGTGGGTTTATAATAGATCAGTAGCCTCCTTAAATATACAAAAGGAGAAATGAATGAACCAATCATTCTAGACACATGTCGTAGATAAAGGAAGGGGCACGTGAGAATGGAAAATAAAAAGTTGCGACAGTCGAATCTTTTCATATGGGCACCTTTTCCCAAGCGTCATTATTACATTGAATTATTTAGAATATGTAGAATAGGGTTTCATTAATAAACCACTAGAAAGTTTTATTATCTATTATGTATTTAGTATTTACTATGTAGACCACACATAGATTGATTTATATATTTAATGGCTAGTCGATGAGTATAGTGTATAATCGATTTCCTAAATAGTATATAAAAAATAAATTATGATAAATAATATACAACAAGAAAAGTTGATTTTAATTGCACTTCATTACATTTGAAAACAAAACAATGACAGTGGCATTACAACTTATCCAGTGCCTTTGACAAAACAAAAAGAAGATAGAATGTCAATCCTATCTTCCTACGTTAAGGCTACATGGTGTTCTCTTATGACCTGGTCTTTTGCACGTGGAAGACTTGTTTCTTCTCTTGGGCTTGAAATACTCCAACACGCCCTTAATGCATTTCACCCTCTTCCTCCCTAGTTTGAGATCAAAATCGGGTGAAAGAACCCGCATTGCTAGATACTCTCGTACCATGCTCCATTCCGACTCTAGAGGTACTAAAAAATAGGTTTCAAGTATGCAGGGAGGTATGATTCTTTCGAATATATGAGCGAAGAGTAGTCGTACATATTATTACTATAATCGTCCACATGATTAAATCGCAAGGCTATCATCACATGAGCACATGACAATTTCATCAAGGTCATAATTTCTATAAGAACATGACCTTTTTGATAGATTGAATTTGGCAGAAGGACAACAACCAATCACATTGAATTCATCGGTGCTTCCATTTATGTTGTTCACATATAATAAATATGTCACCCTCGGTCATGTTTTTCCTCAAGATCTTTTTTCCTTTCAGGAACCAATGTATTTGTTAATTTTCTCACCTTTGCATACCTATTCCTGAATATTTTGCCAAATTTAAGAGTAATTGAATTGAAGATAGCAGCCACTGTATACTCTCTTTCATCGAGCAACATTGCGTTGAATGACTCGATGATATTTATGGTCATGATGTTGAATCTATTTT